>NW_028283143.1:152500-160000 GCF_059441175.1 Urocampus carinirostris
CCGCTTGCTCGGCGACCCTCGCCGAGAGCAGCCCCGCGCCGCACGGACACGCGACACCGACGGGCGGACGGACGCCGGGGCGCCGGCCCGAACCGTTACCTTTAAAGGACGGGAGGTCGTCGAGGCGAGTGCCGCCCAGGAAGCGCGCGCCGGAAGCGCGAGAACCGCGCCGAGCTAGGGTCGTCGGCATAGGGGGATTCCCCGGTTACGGGGGTCCCGCGCACGGCCGCCGCCTTTCGCCCGTCGCTGGCGGTCGCCTGTCGTCGCGCCGCGCCGCGCTACTGGGGTCGTCGGACGAGCGCGCTACCCCGCTCGCACGGAGGTAGCGCGACATCGCCCGCCGCCTTTTCTCGCGTCGCGCCGCGCCGCGTGGCGCCCGCCGAACTCGCTCCGACGCGCGGCCCGGGAGTGACCCGCGCCGCGCCCCCCGTCCCGTCCCGTCCCGGTCTACCCTCTTCCTCCGCCTGCGACGACCCGCCGCCCTCGGCGTCTGGCTCGTCGGGGGTGTACCGAGGCGGATCTGCTGCCGCTCGTACGTTAATGATCCTTCTGCAGGTTCACCTACAGAAACCTTGTTACGACTTTTACTTCCTCTAGATAGTCAAGTTCGACCGTCTTCTGGCACACCGCCGGAGCCGGGGCCGGCCCCGGCGGGGACTATCCGAGGACCTCACTAAGCCATCCGATCGGTAGTAGCGACGGGCGGTGTGTACAAAGGGCAGGGACTTAATCAACGCAGGCTAATGACCCGCGCTTACTGGGAATTCCTCGTTGGTGGGAAATAATTGCAATCCCCAGGCCCTGTCACGAGCGGGGTTCATAGGATTACCCGCGCCTGCCGGCGCGGGGATAGACGACGCGCTTATACGCTCAGTGTGGCGCGCGTGCAGCCCCGGACATCTAAGGGCATCACAGACCTGTTATTGCTCATTCTCGTGTGGCTGAGAGCCACTTGTCCCTCTAAGAAGTTTTCTGCCGCCGACCGCGCGGGGGGCCGCGGTACTATTTAGTATGTTTGAGTCTCGTTCGTTATCGGAATTAACCAGACAAATCGCTCCACCAACTACGAACGGCCATGCACCACCACCCACGGTATCGAGAAAGAGCCTTCAATCTGTCAATCCTTTCCGTGTCCGGGCCGGGTGAGGTTTCCCGTGTTGAGTCAAATTAAGCCGCATGCTCCACTCCTGGTGGTGCCCTTCCGTCAATTCCTTTAAGTTTCAGCTTTGCAACAATACTCCCCCCGGAACCCAGACACTTGGTCGGTTTCCCGGGTGCTGCTCGGCGGGTCATGGGAATAACGCCGCCGGATCGCGAGTCGGCATCGTTTATGGTCGGAACTAGGACGGTATCTGATCGTCTTCGAACCTCCGACTTTCGTTCTTGATTAATGAAAACATTCTTGGCAAATGCTTTCGCTCTCGTCCGTCTTGCGCCGGTCCAAGAATTTCACCTCTAGCGGCGCAGTACGAATGCCCCCGGCCGTCCCTCTTAATCATGGCCCCAGTTCATGACAACCCACAAAATAGAACCGGAGTCCTATTCCATTATTCCCAGCTGCGATATGCAGGGGCGGCCGTGTGGCCTGCTTTGAACACTCTAATTTCCTCAAAGTAAACGCTTCGGGCCCCGCGAGTGACACCCAGCGAAGGGCATCACGGGGGCTTTTGCCGAGAGGCAGGGGCTGGGACAGACGGATGCACGCCTCGCGGCGGACCGTCAGCTCGCGTCCCGGGGTCCAACTAGGAGCTTTTTAACTGCAGCAACTTTAAAATACGCTATTGGAGCTGGAATTACCGCGGCTGCTGGCACCAGACTTGCCCTCCAATGGATGCTGGCCGATGGGTTTGTGTTCGGCTCATTCCAATTACGGAGACTCGAACGAGTCCCGTATTGTTATTTTTCGTCACTACCTCCCCGTGTCGGGAGTGGGTAATTTGCGCGCCTGCTGCCTTCCTTGGATGTGGTAGCCGTTTCTCATGCTCCCTCTCCGGAATCGAACCCTGATTCCCCGTTACCCGTGGTCACCATGGTAGGCGCAGAGTCTACCATCGAAAGTTGATAGGGCAGACATTCGAATGAGTCGTCGCCGCCTCGGGTGGGCGAGCGATCGGCACGAGGTTATCCTGAGTCAACACAAAGGGGGGGCCGGGCCGGCGGAACGAGGACCGGCGCGCGCGGAGCCGCCCGCGCCGCTTACGCCCCCGCCCGGAGAGGCGGAGGCCGGACGCGGGGGACGCGCGCGACGGCTGAGCCCCCGCCCGCCGGACACCGCGTGGGTTTTTGTGTCTGATAAATGCACGCGTCCCCGGGGCGAGGCCGGAGCCCCGCCCGCGAGTCGGCGCTCGTTTGCATGTATTAGCTCTGGATTTGCCACAGTTATCCAAGTAACGGTGGAGCGATCAAAGGAACCATAACTGATTTAATGAGCCGTTCGCAGTTTCACTGTACTGGCCATTCGTACTTAGACATGCATGGCTTAATCTTGAAAACAAGCATATGCTACTGGCAGGATCAACCAGAGTGCGTCTGCCGCCGGGGGGGCGCTGCTGGTGGCGGTGCGGCCCTGGTCCGGGACGAGGCTGTGGCTACAGCCGGGCCCGGGGGGCCGCGCGACACTCGTATACGTTCGGACGGGCTGACGAGCGGGTGTCGTGAAACGATGTTTCGCGCGGAGCCCTAGCACGCGTGGCGTCGGGCTCCGCGACGGTCGGACGTCTGGGTGTGGCTCGAGACGGAAGCTCGACCTCGGTTCGTCTTGGTTCTGCCGCCAAAAGGTTCACGCCGAGGCATGGTTTCGCAAGAGGGCCCCGCGAGTGCCAGCCGTGGATCCCGCCTCACTCGTAACTCGTATCGGATTCGTCCGGCCTCACTTTCGTTCGCACATCGGACAGTTATACGTGTGCTTTAGTAGCTTCCGTTCCCTCTTAGTGAGGCCGTCCGTACGTACCGCCCCAGCTCTTTCTGAGGCGGGTATCCACTCGGCTCGGGGGGGCCCAACGTTTGCCTAGTATCCTCGGCGCTGGAGCTTGACCCGCAAAGCCGGAGGAGCCGCACGCCCGAACACCGGCTTGCGCCGGCCGACGTGGGCCCTCCGAGGCGGGTCTCGTGTGCCAATCGCTCAGTTGGGGAACCGGCAGGCCCGTGGGCCGACGCCGGCTCACCCGGGGGTGAAGGGTGCTTCGATGGAGGCCCCCTGTCAGCCTCCGCGGAAGTCCGGCTTCAATACTTTAAAGTTTGAAAAACTTAGACATTTTTCGAGAACCGGAGCTTAGAGGGGTACATGCAAAAGCCAGGGCCGCGGGAAGCGCCCTAAATACTTCAATACTTTAAAATTTGAAAAACTTAGAAATTTTTCGAGAACCGGCATCTTCCCTCGGTAATTGCGAGATGCGAGGCCGCCCCTAGCCTCTGCTCTGTCGGACTCAATGGTCACGGGTGGCCGCTGATTAGCCCTGGTGCTCACCTCTCAAAATTGCGAGTCCCTAATATAATTCTGGCTGTCGGCTGGAGAAGGGGGTATAAAATCGGCACTTGAGGGAACGCCGGGCCCTCAAGTTCGGGGCCCTCTAGCGGATTTTTGAGGTACTGCACTCCCATTGGAAATGCATTGCCCATAGGAATACATGGGCGCTCCGTCCACTACAATGTAATTCCCTCACAATATCTGCCCCCGCGTGGCCGCGCGATGCTACTGCTGCCCCGTTGGGAATGAATGGGCCTTTCGGAGGCCATAAATACAGCGCCGCTGCATGGATTTTGGCGGTACTGCGGCTGTCGTTGAAAATACATGGACCCGTCTGAATGAATGGGCCTTTCGGATTCCATAAACCCAGCGCCGCTGCATGGATTTTGGCGGTACTGCGGCTGTCGCTGAAAATACATGGACCCGTCTGAATGAATGGGCCTTTCGGAGGCCATAAACTCAGCGCCGCTGCATGGATTTTGGCGGTACTGCGGCTGTCGCTGAAAATACATGGACCCGTCTGAATGAATGGACAAAATATAAATCAGACACTACAGAACACAAGCATAATCCAAGATTACAAAATCATCTCAGCCTTTAAAAGAAACAAAAACCTGAAAGACTACTTAGTAAAAAGTAAATTACCAGAAATCAACATAACACAAACGCAGGGCCCCACATTCTACAAACAAGCCACCACAGTTAGGAACACCGTCACCAACACAAACTACCTAATTAAACAAACAATCACACCTGCTACGGAAAACTGAAAATACATGGACCCGTCTGAATGTATGGGCCTTTCGGAGGCCATAAACTCAGCCAGCGCCGGGCCAGTGTTTGGGGTATTGTGCCCGCCACTAGTGGCTGAATACATAATAATAATAATAATAATAATAATTCCCTTGTATTGTCATTCTGTGTAACAATGTACACAGAACGAAATGTCGATTGCACTGGGCTAGTGTTGAGGGAACGTCGGGCCCTCAAGTTCGGTGGCTTGGAGCGGATTTTTGAGGTACTGCACTCCCATTGGAAATGCATGGGCGCTCCGTCCACTACCATGTAATTCCCTCACAATATCTGCCCCTGCGTGGCCGCGGGATGCTACTGCAGCCCCGTTGGTAATGAATGGGCCTTTCGGAGGCCATAAATACAGCGCCGCTGCATGGATTTTGGCGGTACTGCTGCTGTCGCTGAAAATACATGGACCCGTCTGAATGAATGGGCCTTTCGGAGGCCATAAACTCAGCGCCTCTGCATGGATTTTGGCGGTACTGCGGCTGTCGCTGAAAATACATGGACCCGTCTGAATGAATGGGCCTTTCGGAGGCCATAAATCCAGCGCCGCTGCATGGATTTTGGCGGTACTGCGGCTGTCGCTGAAAATACATGGACCCGTCTGAATGAATGGACAAAATATAAATCAGACACTACAGAACACAAGCATAATCCAAGATTACAAAATCATCTCAGCCTTTAAAAGAAACAAAAACCTGAAAGACTACTTAGTAAAAAGTAAATTACCAGAAATCAACATAACACAAACGCAGGGCCCCACATTCTACAAACAAGCCACCACAGTTAGGAACACCGTCACCAACACAAACTACCTAATTAAACAAACAATCACACCTGCTACGGAAAACTGAAAATACATGGACCCGTCTGAATGTATGGGCCTTTCGGAGGCCATAAACTCAGCGCCGGGCCGGTGTTTGGGGAATCGTGCCCGCCACTAGTGGCTGAATCCCGGGCTAGTGTTGGGGGACTTGTGCCCGCCAATAGTGGCTGAATCCCGGGCTAGTGTTGGGGGACTTGTGCCCGCCAATAGTGGCTGAAATCCGCGCCGGTGTTTGGGGAAATGTGCGCGTATTATCGGGCCGGTGTTTGGGGAATTGCGCGCGTATTATCGGGCCGGTGTTTGGGGAATTGCGCGCGTATTATCGGGCCGGTGTTTGGGGAATTGTGCGCGTATTATCGGGCCGGTGTTTGGGGATATGCGCGCGTATTATCGGACCGGTGTTTGGGGAATTGTGCCCGCCACTAGTGGCTGAGAACTTGGCTAGTGTTTGGGGACTTGTGCCCGCCACTAGTGGCTGAAATCCGGGCCGGTGTTTGGGGAATTGTGCGCGTATTATCGGGCCGGTGTTTGGGGATATGCGCGCGTATTATCGGACCGGTGTTTGGGGAATCGTGCCCGCCACTAGTGGCTGAGAACTTGGCTAGTGTTGGGGGACTTGTGCCCGCCACTAGTGGCTGAAATCCGGGCCGGTGTTTGGGGAATTGTGCGCGTATTATCGGGCCGGTGTTTGGGGATATGCGCGCGTATTATCGGACCGGTGTTTGGGGAATCGTGCCCGCCACTAGTGGCTGAATCCCGGGCTAGTGTTGGGGGACTTGTGCCCGCCAATAGTGGCTGAAATCCGCGCCGGTGTTTGGGGAATTGTGCGCGTATTATCGGGCCGGTGTTTGGGGATATGCGCGCGTATTATCGGACCGGTGTTTGGGGAATTGTGCCCGCCACTAGTGGCTGAATCCCGGGCTAGTGTTGGGGGACTTGTGCCCGCCACTAGTGGCTGAAATCCGCGCCGGTGTTTGGGGAATTGTGCGCGTATTATCGGGCCGGTGTTTGGGGATATGCGCGCGTATTATCGGACCGGTGTTTGGGGAATTGTGCCCGCCACTAGTGGCTGAGAACTTGGCTAGTGTTGGGGGACTTGTGCCCGCCACTAGTGGCTGAAATCCGCGCCGGTGTTTGGGGAATTGTGCGCGTATTATCGGGCCGGTGTTTGGGGATATGCGCGCGTATTATCGGACCGGTGTTTGGGGAATCGTGCCCGCCACTAGTGGCTGAATCCCGGGCTAGTGTTGGGGGACTTGTGCCCGCCAATAGTGGCTGAAATCCGCGCCGGTGTTTGGGGAATTGTGCGCGTATTATCGGGCCGGTGTTTGGGGAATTGTGCCCGCCACTAGTGGCTGAGAACTTGGCTAGTGTTGGGGGACTTGTGCCCGCCACTAGTGGCTGAAATCCGGGCCGGTGTTTGGGGAATTGTGCGCGTATTATCGGGCCGGTGTTTGGGGATATGCGCGCGTATTATCGGACCGGTGTTTGGGGAATTGCGCGCGTATTATCGGGCCGGTGTTTGGGGAATTGTGCGCGTATTATCGGGCCGGTGTTTGGGGATATGCGCGCGTATTATCGGGCCGGTGTTTGGGGAATTGTGCGCGTATTATCGGGCCGGTGTTTGGCGATTTGCGCGCGTATTATCGGGCCGGTGTTTGGGGAATTGCGCGCGTATTATCGGGCCGGTGTTTGGGGAATTGTGCGCGTATTATCGGGCCGGTGTTTGGGGATATGCGCGCGTATTATCGGGCCGGTGTTTGGGGAATCGTGCCCGCCACTAGTGGCTGAATCCCGGGCTAGTGTTGGGGGACTTGTGCCCGCCAATAGTGGCTGAAATCCGCGCCGGTGTTTGGGGAATTGTGCGCGTATTATCGGGCCGGTGTTTGGGGATATGCGCGCGTATTATCGGACCGGTGTTTGGGGAATCGTGCCCGCCACTAGTGGCTGAATCCCGGGCTAGTGTTGGGGGACTTGTGCCCGCCAATAGTGGCTGAAATCCGTGCCGGTGTTTGGGGAATTGTGCGCGTATTATCGGGCCGGTGTTTGGGGATATGCACGCGTATTATCGGACCGGTGTTTGGGGAATCGTGCCCGCCACTAGTGGCTGAATCCCGGGCTAGTGTTGGGGGACTTGTGCCCGCCAATAGTGGCTGAAATCCGCGCCGGTGTTTGGGGAATTGTGCGCGTATTATCGGGCCGGTGTTTGGGGATTTGCGCGCGTATTATCGGGCCGGTGTTTGGGGAATTGCGCGCGTATTATCGGGCCGGTGTTTGGGGAATTGTGCCCGCCACTAGTGGCTGAATCCCGGGCTAGTGTTGGGGGACTTGTGCCCGCCAATAGTGGCTGAAATCCGCGCCGGTGTTTGGGGAATTGTGCGCGTATTATCGGGCCGGTGTTTGGGGATAT
>NW_028283143.1:167500-175000 GCF_059441175.1 Urocampus carinirostris
GGTAGGTCGGGCGCTCGGCGCTGAGGCCGGCGCCCGGCGTCTCCCGCTCGGGCCTGACACGACTCGGCGACCGGACTCGCCGGGTAGGTCGGGGGCTCGGCGCTGAGGCCGGCCCCCGGCGTCTCCTACCCGGACCCCGGAAGGCCATCCGACTTGGAAGCCCCGCCGCGCCGCGAAGCGACGCTTTGGGTGTTGCTACCCGTCAGCGAGTGGGTTTGGTTTACAAGGGCGGCGCGACCGCGCTGACACCGAGGGGGGACTGGCCCCCGACCCGGCCGCGGCCTGCCCGGACTATGGATGGACAGAGGAGACCGCGGCGGACCGCGCGGAACCGAACCCCCGGTGTCCGGAGCCCCGGGAGGGACTCCGGTGTCCGGGGGCCGGCCCACGCGCGCGCTACGCGGCCCCTCGAGGGCTCCGGCCGACGGACGCGTTTGGCCGGGGAAAAAGGTAGCCGGTGGGAGCACCGTTTCGTCGCCCTGAACCTTCGTCTCGGGCGGGCGTCCCGACGCCGCCGCCATACGGCCGTTGTGATCCGTGCGGGGATCCGCTTGCTCGGCGACCCTCGCCGAGAGCAGCCCCGCGCCGCACGGACACGCGACACCGACGGGCGGACGGACGCCGGGGCGCCGGCCCGAACCGTTACCTTTAAAGGACGGGAGGTCGTCGAGGCGAGTGCCGCCCAGGAAGCGCGCGCCGGAAGCGCGAGAACCGCGCCGAGCTAGGGTCGTCGGCATAGGGGGATTCCCCGGTTACGGGGGTCCCGCGCACGGCCGCCGCCTTTCGCCCGTCGCTGGCGGTCGCCTGTCGTCGCGCCGCGCCGCGCTACTGGGGTCGTCGGACGAGCGCGCTACCCCGCTCGCACGGAGGTAGCGCGACATCGCCCGCCGCCTTTTCTCGCGTCGCGCCGCGCCGCGTGGCGCCCGCCGAACTCGCTCCGACGCGCGGCCCGGGAGTGACCCGCGCCGCGCCCCCCGTCCCGTCCCGTCCCGGTCTACCCTCTTCCTCCGCCTGCGACGACCCGCCGCCCTCGGCGTCTGGCTCGTCGGGGGTGTACCGAGGCGGATCTGCTGCCGCTCGTACGTTAATGATCCTTCTGCAGGTTCACCTACAGAAACCTTGTTACGACTTTTACTTCCTCTAGATAGTCAAGTTCGACCGTCTTCTGGCACACCGCCGGAGCCGGGGCCGGCCCCGGCGGGGACTATCCGAGGACCTCACTAAGCCATCCGATCGGTAGTAGCGACGGGCGGTGTGTACAAAGGGCAGGGACTTAATCAACGCAGGCTAATGACCCGCGCTTACTGGGAATTCCTCGTTGGTGGGAAATAATTGCAATCCCCAGGCCCTGTCACGAGCGGGGTTCATAGGATTACCCGCGCCTGCCGGCGCGGGGATAGACGACGCGCTTATACGCTCAGTGTGGCGCGCGTGCAGCCCCGGACATCTAAGGGCATCACAGACCTGTTATTGCTCATTCTCGTGTGGCTGAGAGCCACTTGTCCCTCTAAGAAGTTTTCTGCCGCCGACCGCGCGGGGGGCCGCGGTACTATTTAGTATGTTTGAGTCTCGTTCGTTATCGGAATTAACCAGACAAATCGCTCCACCAACTACGAACGGCCATGCACCACCACCCACGGTATCGAGAAAGAGCCTTCAATCTGTCAATCCTTTCCGTGTCCGGGCCGGGTGAGGTTTCCCGTGTTGAGTCAAATTAAGCCGCATGCTCCACTCCTGGTGGTGCCCTTCCGTCAATTCCTTTAAGTTTCAGCTTTGCAACAATACTCCCCCCGGAACCCAGACACTTGGTCGGTTTCCCGGGTGCTGCTCGGCGGGTCATGGGAATAACGCCGCCGGATCGCGAGTCGGCATCGTTTATGGTCGGAACTAGGACGGTATCTGATCGTCTTCGAACCTCCGACTTTCGTTCTTGATTAATGAAAACATTCTTGGCAAATGCTTTCGCTCTCGTCCGTCTTGCGCCGGTCCAAGAATTTCACCTCTAGCGGCGCAGTACGAATGCCCCCGGCCGTCCCTCTTAATCATGGCCCCAGTTCATGACAACCCACAAAATAGAACCGGAGTCCTATTCCATTATTCCCAGCTGCGATATGCAGGGGCGGCCGTGTGGCCTGCTTTGAACACTCTAATTTCCTCAAAGTAAACGCTTCGGGCCCCGCGAGTGACACCCAGCGAAGGGCATCACGGGGGCTTTTGCCGAGAGGCAGGGGCTGGGACAGACGGATGCACGCCTCGCGGCGGACCGTCAGCTCGCGTCCCGGGGTCCAACTAGGAGCTTTTTAACTGCAGCAACTTTAAAATACGCTATTGGAGCTGGAATTACCGCGGCTGCTGGCACCAGACTTGCCCTCCAATGGATGCTGGCCGATGGGTTTGTGTTCGGCTCATTCCAATTACGGAGACTCGAACGAGTCCCGTATTGTTATTTTTCGTCACTACCTCCCCGTGTCGGGAGTGGGTAATTTGCGCGCCTGCTGCCTTCCTTGGATGTGGTAGCCGTTTCTCATGCTCCCTCTCCGGAATCGAACCCTGATTCCCCGTTACCCGTGGTCACCATGGTAGGCGCAGAGTCTACCATCGAAAGTTGATAGGGCAGACATTCGAATGAGTCGTCGCCGCCTCGGGTGGGCGAGCGATCGGCACGAGGTTATCCTGAGTCAACACAAAGGGGGGGCCGGGCCGGCGGAACGAGGACCGGCGCGCGCGGAGCCGCCCGCGCCGCTTACGCCCCCGCCCGGAGAGGCGGAGGCCGGACGCGGGGGACGCGCGCGACGGCTGAGCCCCCGCCCGCCGGACACCGCGTGGGTTTTTGTGTCTGATAAATGCACGCGTCCCCGGGGCGAGGCCGGAGCCCCGCCCGCGAGTCGGCGCTCGTTTGCATGTATTAGCTCTGGATTTGCCACAGTTATCCAAGTAACGGTGGAGCGATCAAAGGAACCATAACTGATTTAATGAGCCGTTCGCAGTTTCACTGTACTGGCCATTCGTACTTAGACATGCATGGCTTAATCTTGAAAACAAGCATATGCTACTGGCAGGATCAACCAGAGTGCGTCTGCCGCCGGGGGGGCGCTGCTGGTGGCGGTGCGGCCCTGGTCCGGGACGAGGCTGTGGCTACAGCCGGGCCCGGGGGGCCGCGCGACACTCGTATACGTTCGGACGGGCTGACGAGCGGGTGTCGTGAAACGATGTTTCGCGCGGAGCCCTAGCACGCGTGGCGTCGGGCTCCGCGACGGTCGGACGTCTGGGTGTGGCTCGAGACGGAAGCTCGACCTCGGTTCGTCTTGGTTCTGCCGCCAAAAGGTTCACGCCGAGGCATGGTTTCGCAAGAGGGCCCCGCGAGTGCCAGCCGTGGATCCCGCCTCACTCGTAACTCGTATCGGATTCGTCCGGCCTCACTTTCGTTCGCACATCGGACAGTTATACGTGTGCTTTAGTAGCTTCCGTTCCCTCTTAGTGAGGCCGTCCGTACGTACCGCCCCAGCTCTTTCTGAGGCGGGTATCCACTCGGCTCGGGGGGGCCCAACGTTTGCCTAGTATCCTCGGCGCTGGAGCTTGACCCGCAAAGCCGGAGGAGCCGCACGCCCGAACACCGGCTTGCGCCGGCCGACGTGGGCCCTCCGAGGCGGGTCTCGTGTGCCAATCGCTCAGTTGGGGAACCGGCAGGCCCGTGGGCCGACGCCGGCTCACCCGGGGGTGAAGGGTGCTTCGATGGAGGCCCCCTGTCAGCCTCCGCGGAAGTCCGGCTTCAATACTTTAAAGTTTGAAAAACTTAGACATTTTTCGAGAACCGGAGCTTAGAGGGGTACATGCAAAAGCCAGGGCCGCGGGAAGCGCCCTAAATACTTCAATACTTTAAAATTTGAAAAACTTAGAAATTTTTCGAGAACCGGCATCTTCCCTCGGTAATTGCGAGATGCGAGGCCGCCCCTAGCCTCTGCTCTGTCGGACTCAATGGTCACGGGTGGCCGCTGATTAGCCCTGGTGCTCACCTCTCAAAATTGCGAGTCCCTAATATAATTCTGGCTGTCGGCTGGAGAAGGGGGTATAAAATCGGCACTTGAGGGAACGCCGGGCCCTCAAGTTCGGGGCCCTCTAGCGGATTTTTGAGGTACTGCACTCCCATTGGAAATGCATTGCCCATAGGAATACATGGGCGCTCCGTCCACTACAATGTAATTCCCTCACAATATCTGCCCCCGCGTGGCCGCGCGATGCTACTGCTGCCCCGTTGGGAATGAATGGGCCTTTCGGAGGCCATAAATACAGCGCCGCTGCATGGATTTTGGCGGTACTGCGGCTGTCGTTGAAAATACATGGACCCGTCTGAATGAATGGGCCTTTCGGATTCCATAAACCCAGCGCCGCTGCATGGATTTTGGCGGTACTGCGGCTGTCGCTGAAAATACATGGACCCGTCTGAATGAATGGGCCTTTCGGAGGCCATAAACTCAGCGCCGCTGCATGGATTTTGGCGGTACTGCGGCTGTCGCTGAAAATACATGGACCCGTCTGAATGAATGGACAAAATATAAATCAGACACTACAGAACACAAGCATAATCCAAGATTACAAAATCATCTCAGCCTTTAAAAGAAACAAAAACCTGAAAGACTACTTAGTAAAAAGTAAATTACCAGAAATCAACATAACACAAACGCAGGGCCCCACATTCTACAAACAAGCCACCACAGTTAGGAACACCGTCACCAACACAAACTACCTAATTAAACAAACAATCACACCTGCTACGGAAAACTGAAAATACATGGACCCGTCTGAATGTATGGGCCTTTCGGAGGCCATAAACTCAGCCAGCGCCGGGCCAGTGTTTGGGGTATTGTGCCCGCCACTAGTGGCTGAATACATAATAATAATAATAATAATAATAATTCCCTTGTATTGTCATTCTGTGTAACAATGTACACAGAACGAAATGTCGATTGCACTGGGCTAGTGTTGAGGGAACGTCGGGCCCTCAAGTTCGGTGGCTTGGAGCGGATTTTTGAGGTACTGCACTCCCATTGGAAATGCATGGGCGCTCCGTCCACTACCATGTAATTCCCTCACAATATCTGCCCCTGCGTGGCCGCGGGATGCTACTGCAGCCCCGTTGGTAATGAATGGGCCTTTCGGAGGCCATAAATACAGCGCCGCTGCATGGATTTTGGCGGTACTGCTGCTGTCGCTGAAAATACATGGACCCGTCTGAATGAATGGGCCTTTCGGAGGCCATAAACTCAGCGCCTCTGCATGGATTTTGGCGGTACTGCGGCTGTCGCTGAAAATACATGGACCCGTCTGAATGAATGGGCCTTTCGGAGGCCATAAATCCAGCGCCGCTGCATGGATTTTGGCGGTACTGCGGCTGTCGCTGAAAATACATGGACCCGTCTGAATGAATGGACAAAATATAAATCAGACACTACAGAACACAAGCATAATCCAAGATTACAAAATCATCTCAGCCTTTAAAAGAAACAAAAACCTGAAAGACTACTTAGTAAAAAGTAAATTACCAGAAATCAACATAACACAAACGCAGGGCCCCACATTCTACAAACAAGCCACCACAGTTAGGAACACCGTCACCAACACAAACTACCTAATTAAACAAACAATCACACCTGCTACGGAAAACTGAAAATACATGGACCCGTCTGAATGTATGGGCCTTTCGGAGGCCATAAACTCAGCGCCGGGCCGGTGTTTGGGGAATCGTGCCCGCCACTAGTGGCTGAATCCCGGGCTAGTGTTGGGGGACTTGTGCCCGCCAATAGTGGCTGAATCCCGGGCTAGTGTTGGGGGACTTGTGCCCGCCAATAGTGGCTGAAATCCGCGCCGGTGTTTGGGGAAATGTGCGCGTATTATCGGGCCGGTGTTTGGGGAATTGCGCGCGTATTATCGGGCCGGTGTTTGGGGAATTGCGCGCGTATTATCGGGCCGGTGTTTGGGGAATTGTGCGCGTATTATCGGGCCGGTGTTTGGGGATATGCGCGCGTATTATCGGACCGGTGTTTGGGGAATTGTGCCCGCCACTAGTGGCTGAGAACTTGGCTAGTGTTTGGGGACTTGTGCCCGCCACTAGTGGCTGAAATCCGGGCCGGTGTTTGGGGAATTGTGCGCGTATTATCGGGCCGGTGTTTGGGGATATGCGCGCGTATTATCGGACCGGTGTTTGGGGAATCGTGCCCGCCACTAGTGGCTGAGAACTTGGCTAGTGTTGGGGGACTTGTGCCCGCCACTAGTGGCTGAAATCCGGGCCGGTGTTTGGGGAATTGTGCGCGTATTATCGGGCCGGTGTTTGGGGATATGCGCGCGTATTATCGGACCGGTGTTTGGGGAATCGTGCCCGCCACTAGTGGCTGAATCCCGGGCTAGTGTTGGGGGACTTGTGCCCGCCAATAGTGGCTGAAATCCGCGCCGGTGTTTGGGGAATTGTGCGCGTATTATCGGGCCGGTGTTTGGGGATATGCGCGCGTATTATCGGACCGGTGTTTGGGGAATTGTGCCCGCCACTAGTGGCTGAATCCCGGGCTAGTGTTGGGGGACTTGTGCCCGCCACTAGTGGCTGAAATCCGCGCCGGTGTTTGGGGAATTGTGCGCGTATTATCGGGCCGGTGTTTGGGGATATGCGCGCGTATTATCGGACCGGTGTTTGGGGAATTGTGCCCGCCACTAGTGGCTGAGAACTTGGCTAGTGTTGGGGGACTTGTGCCCGCCACTAGTGGCTGAAATCCGCGCCGGTGTTTGGGGAATTGTGCGCGTATTATCGGGCCGGTGTTTGGGGATATGCGCGCGTATTATCGGACCGGTGTTTGGGGAATCGTGCCCGCCACTAGTGGCTGAATCCCGGGCTAGTGTTGGGGGACTTGTGCCCGCCAATAGTGGCTGAAATCCGCGCCGGTGTTTGGGGAATTGTGCGCGTATTATCGGGCCGGTGTTTGGGGAATTGTGCCCGCCACTAGTGGCTGAGAACTTGGCTAGTGTTGGGGGACTTGTGCCCGCCACTAGTGGCTGAAATCCGCGCCGGTGTTTGGGGAATTGTGCGCGTATTATCGGGCCGGTGTTTGGGGATATGCGCGCGTATTATCGGACCGGTGTTTGGGGAATCGTGCCCGCCACTAGTGGCTGAATCCCGGGCTAGTGTTGGGGGACTTGTGCCCGCCAATAGTGGCTGAAATCCGCGCCGGTGTTTGGGGAATTGTGCGCGTATTATCGGGCCGGTGTTTGGGGATATGCGCGCGTATTATCGGACCGGTGTTTGGGGAATTGTGCCCGCCACTAGTGGCTGAGAACTGGGCTAGTGTTGGGGGACTTGTGCCCGCCACTAGTGGCTGAAATCCGGGCCGGTGTTTGGGGAATTGTGCCCGCCACTAGTGGCTGAATCCCGGGCTAGTGTTGGGGGACTAGTGGTCGTAAAACCGGGCCGGTGTTTGGGGACTTATAGGCCGACACTAGTGGCTCAAAACCGGGCTG
>NW_028283143.1:182500-190000 GCF_059441175.1 Urocampus carinirostris
CGTCTCGGGCGGGCGTCCCGACGCCGCCGCCATACGGCCGTTGTGATCCGTGCGGGGATCCGCTTGCTCGGCGACCCTCGCCGAGAGCAGCCCCGCGCCGCACGGACACGCGACACCGACGGGCGGACGGACGCCGGGGCGCCGGCCCGAACCGTTACCTTTAAAGGACGGGAGGTCGTCGAGGCGAGTGCCGCCCCGGAAGCGCGCGCCGGAAGCGCGAGAACCGCGCCGAGCTAGGGTCGTCGGCATAGGGGGATTCCCCGGTTACGGGGGTCCCGCGCACGGCCGCCGCCTTTCGCCCGTCGCTGGCGGTCGCCTGTCGTCGCGCCGCGCCGCGCTACTGGGGTCGTCGGACGAGCGCGCTACCCCGCTCGCACGGAGGTAGCGCGACATCGCCCGCCGCCTTTTCTCGCGTCGCGCCGCGCCGCGTGGCGCCCGCCGAACTCGCTCCGACGCGCGGCCCGGGAGTGACCCGCGCCGCGCCCCCCGTCCCGTCCCGTCCCGGTCTACCCTCTTCCTCCGCCTGCGACGACCCGCCGCCCTCGGCGTCTGGCTCGTCGGGGGTGTACCGAGGCGGATCTGCTGCCGCTCGTACGTTAATGATCCTTCTGCAGGTTCACCTACAGAAACCTTGTTACGACTTTTACTTCCTCTAGATAGTCAAGTTCGACCGTCTTCTGGCACACCGCCGGAGCCGGGGCCGGCCCCGGCGGGGACTATCCGAGGACCTCACTAAGCCATCCGATCGGTAGTAGCGACGGGCGGTGTGTACAAAGGGCAGGGACTTAATCAACGCAGGCTAATGACCCGCGCTTACTGGGAATTCCTCGTTGGTGGGAAATAATTGCAATCCCCAGGCCCTGTCACGAGCGGGGTTCATAGGATTACCCGCGCCTGCCGGCGCGGGGATAGACGACGCGCTTATACGCTCAGTGTGGCGCGCGTGCAGCCCCGGACATCTAAGGGCATCACAGACCTGTTATTGCTCATTCTCGTGTGGCTGAGAGCCACTTGTCCCTCTAAGAAGTTTTCTGCCGCCGACCGCGCGGGGGGCCGCGGTACTATTTAGTATGTTTGAGTCTCGTTCGTTATCGGAATTAACCAGACAAATCGCTCCACCAACTACGAACGGCCATGCACCACCACCCACGGTATCGAGAAAGAGCCTTCAATCTGTCAATCCTTTCCGTGTCCGGGCCGGGTGAGGTTTCCCGTGTTGAGTCAAATTAAGCCGCATGCTCCACTCCTGGTGGTGCCCTTCCGTCAATTCCTTTAAGTTTCAGCTTTGCAACAATACTCCCCCCGGAACCCAGACACTTGGTCGGTTTCCCGGGTGCTGCTCGGCGGGTCATGGGAATAACGCCGCCGGATCGCGAGTCGGCATCGTTTATGGTCGGAACTAGGACGGTATCTGATCGTCTTCGAACCTCCGACTTTCGTTCTTGATTAATGAAAACATTCTTGGCAAATGCTTTCGCTCTCGTCCGTCTTGCGCCGGTCCAAGAATTTCACCTCTAGCGGCGCAGTACGAATGCCCCCGGCCGTCCCTCTTAATCATGGCCCCAGTTCATGACAACCCACAAAATAGAACCGGAGTCCTATTCCATTATTCCCAGCTGCGATATGCAGGGGCGGCCGTGTGGCCTGCTTTGAACACTCTAATTTCCTCAAAGTAAACGCTTCGGGCCCCGCGAGTGACACCCAGCGAAGGGCATCACGGGGGCTTTTGCCGAGAGGCAGGGGCTGGGACAGACGGATGCACGCCTCGCGGCGGACCGTCAGCTCGCGTCCCGGGGTCCAACTAGGAGCTTTTTAACTGCAGCAACTTTAAAATACGCTATTGGAGCTGGAATTACCGCGGCTGCTGGCACCAGACTTGCCCTCCAATGGATGCTGGCCGATGGGTTTGTGTTCGGCTCATTCCAATTACGGAGACTCGAACGAGTCCCGTATTGTTATTTTTCGTCACTACCTCCCCGTGTCGGGAGTGGGTAATTTGCGCGCCTGCTGCCTTCCTTGGATGTGGTAGCCGTTTCTCATGCTCCCTCTCCGGAATCGAACCCTGATTCCCCGTTACCCGTGGTCACCATGGTAGGCGCAGAGTCTACCATCGAAAGTTGATAGGGCAGACATTCGAATGAGTCGTCGCCGCCTCGGGTGGGCGAGCGATCGGCACGAGGTTATCCTGAGTCAACACAAAGGGGGGGCCGGGCCGGCGGAACGAGGACCGGCGCGCGCGGAGCCGCCCGCGCCGCTTACGCCCCCGCCCGGAGAGGCGGAGGCCGGACGCGGGGGACGCGCGCGACGGCTGAGCCCCCGCCCGCCGGACACCGCGTGGGTTTTTGTGTCTGATAAATGCACGCGTCCCCGGGGCGAGGCCGGAGCCCCGCCCGCGAGTCGGCGCTCGTTTGCATGTATTAGCTCTGGATTTGCCACAGTTATCCAAGTAACGGTGGAGCGATCAAAGGAACCATAACTGATTTAATGAGCCGTTCGCAGTTTCACTGTACTGGCCATTCGTACTTAGACATGCATGGCTTAATCTTGAAAACAAGCATATGCTACTGGCAGGATCAACCAGAGTGCGTCTGCCGCCGGGGGGGCGCTGCTGGTGGCGGTGCGGCCCTGGTCCGGGACGAGGCTGTGGCTACAGCCGGGCCCGGGGGGCCGCGCGACACTCGTATACGTTCGGACGGGCTGACGAGCGGGTGTCGTGAAACGATGTTTCGCGCGGAGCCCTAGCACGCGTGGCGTCGGGCTCCGCGACGGTCGGACGTCTGGGTGTGGCTCGAGACGGAAGCTCGACCTCGGTTCGTCTTGGTTCTGCCGCCAAAAGGTTCACGCCGAGGCATGGTTTCGCAAGAGGGCCCCGCGAGTGCCAGCCGTGGATCCCGCCTCACTCGTAACTCGTATCGGATTCGTCCGGCCTCACTTTCGTTCGCACATCGGACAGTTATACGTGTGCTTTAGTAGCTTCCGTTCCCTCTTAGTGAGGCCGTCCGTACGTACCGCCCCAGCTCTTTCTGAGGCGGGTATCCACTCGGCTCGGGGGGGCCCAACGTTTGCCTAGTATCCTCGGCGCTGGAGCTTGACCCGCAAAGCCGGAGGAGCCGCACGCCCGAACACCGGCTTGCGCCGGCCGACGTGGGCCCTCCGAGGCGGGTCTCGTGTGCCAATCGCTCAGTTGGGGAACCGGCAGGCCCGTGGGCCGACGCCGGCTCACCCGGGGGTGAAGGGTGCTTCGATGGAGGCCCCCTGTCAGCCTCCGCGGAAGTCCGGCTTCAATACTTTAAAGTTTGAAAAACTTAGACATTTTTCGAGAACCGGAGCTTAGAGGGGTACATGCAAAAGCCAGGGCCGCGGGAAGCGCCCTAAATACTTCAATACTTTAAAATTTGAAAAACTTAGAAATTTTTCGAGAACCGGCATCTTCCCTCGGTAATTGCGAGATGCGAGGCCGCCCCTAGCCTCTGCTCTGTCGGACTCAATGGTCACGGGTGGCCGCTGATTAGCCCTGGTGCTCACCTCTCAAAATTGCGAGTCCCTAATATAATTCTGGCTGTCGGCTGGAGAAGGGGGTATAAAATCGGCACTTGAGGGAACGCCGGGCCCTCAAGTTCGGGGCCCTCTAGCGGATTTTTGAGGTACTGCACTCCCATTGGAAATGCATTGCCCATAGGAATACATGGGCGCTCCGTCCACTACAATGTAATTCCCTCACAATATCTGCCCCCGCGTGGCCGCGCGATGCTACTGCTGCCCCGTTGGGAATGAATGGGCCTTTCGGAGGCCATAAATACAGCGCCGCTGCATGGATTTTGGCGGTACTGCGGCTGTCGTTGAAAATACATGGACCCGTCTGAATGAATGGGCCTTTCGGATTCCATAAACCCAGCGCCGCTGCATGGATTTTGGCGGTACTGCGGCTGTCGCTGAAAATACATGGACCCGTCTGAATGAATGGGCCTTTCGGAGGCCATAAACTCAGCGCCGCTGCATGGATTTTGGCGGTACTGCGGCTGTCGCTGAAAATACATGGACCCGTCTGAATGAATGGACAAAATATAAATCAGACACTACAGAACACAAGCATAATCCAAGATTACAAAATCATCTCAGCCTTTAAAAGAAACAAAAACCTGAAAGACTACTTAGTAAAAAGTAAATTACCAGAAATCAACATAACACAAACGCAGGGCCCCACATTCTACAAACAAGCCACCACAGTTAGGAACACCGTCACCAACACAAACTACCTAATTAAACAAACAATCACACCTGCTACGGAAAACTGAAAATACATGGACCCGTCTGAATGTATGGGCCTTTCGGAGGCCATAAACTCAGCCAGCGCCGGGCCAGTGTTTGGGGTATTGTGCCCGCCACTAGTGGCTGAATACATAATAATAATAATAATAATAATAATTCCCTTGTATTGTCATTCTGTGTAACAATGTACACAGAACGAAATGTCGATTGCACTGGGCTAGTGTTGAGGGAACGTCGGGCCCTCAAGTTCGGTGGCTTGGAGCGGATTTTTGAGGTACTGCACTCCCATTGGAAATGCATGGGCGCTCCGTCCACTACCATGTAATTCCCTCACAATATCTGCCCCTGCGTGGCCGCGGGATGCTACTGCAGCCCCGTTGGTAATGAATGGGCCTTTCGGAGGCCATAAATACAGCGCCGCTGCATGGATTTTGGCGGTACTGCTGCTGTCGCTGAAAATACATGGACCCGTCTGAATGAATGGGCCTTTCGGAGGCCATAAACTCAGCGCCTCTGCATGGATTTTGGCGGTACTGCGGCTGTCGCTGAAAATACATGGACCCGTCTGAATGAATGGGCCTTTCGGAGGCCATAAATCCAGCGCCGCTGCATGGATTTTGGCGGTACTGCGGCTGTCGCTGAAAATACATGGACCCGTCTGAATGAATGGACAAAATATAAATCAGACACTACAGAACACAAGCATAATCCAAGATTACAAAATCATCTCAGCCTTTAAAAGAAACAAAAACCTGAAAGACTACTTAGTAAAAAGTAAATTACCAGAAATCAACATAACACAAACGCAGGGCCCCACATTCTACAAACAAGCCACCACAGTTAGGAACACCGTCACCAACACAAACTACCTAATTAAACAAACAATCACACCTGCTACGGAAAACTGAAAATACATGGACCCGTCTGAATGTATGGGCCTTTCGGAGGCCATAAACTCAGCGCCGGGCCGGTGTTTGGGGAATCGTGCCCGCCACTAGTGGCTGAATCCCGGGCTAGTGTTGGGGGACTTGTGCCCGCCAATAGTGGCTGAATCCCGGGCTAGTGTTGGGGGACTTGTGCCCGCCAATAGTGGCTGAAATCCGCGCCGGTGTTTGGGGAAATGTGCGCGTATTATCGGGCCGGTGTTTGGGGAATTGCGCGCGTATTATCGGGCCGGTGTTTGGGGAATTGCGCGCGTATTATCGGGCCGGTGTTTGGGGAATTGTGCGCGTATTATCGGGCCGGTGTTTGGGGATATGCGCGCGTATTATCGGACCGGTGTTTGGGGAATTGTGCCCGCCACTAGTGGCTGAGAACTTGGCTAGTGTTTGGGGACTTGTGCCCGCCACTAGTGGCTGAAATCCGGGCCGGTGTTTGGGGAATTGTGCGCGTATTATCGGGCCGGTGTTTGGGGATATGCGCGCGTATTATCGGACCGGTGTTTGGGGAATCGTGCCCGCCACTAGTGGCTGAGAACTTGGCTAGTGTTGGGGGACTTGTGCCCGCCACTAGTGGCTGAAATCCGGGCCGGTGTTTGGGGAATTGTGCGCGTATTATCGGGCCGGTGTTTGGGGATATGCGCGCGTATTATCGGACCGGTGTTTGGGGAATCGTGCCCGCCACTAGTGGCTGAATCCCGGGCTAGTGTTGGGGGACTTGTGCCCGCCAATAGTGGCTGAAATCCGCGCCGGTGTTTGGGGAATTGTGCGCGTATTATCGGGCCGGTGTTTGGGGATATGCGCGCGTATTATCGGACCGGTGTTTGGGGAATTGTGCCCGCCACTAGTGGCTGAATCCCGGGCTAGTGTTGGGGGACTTGTGCCCGCCACTAGTGGCTGAAATCCGCGCCGGTGTTTGGGGAATTGTGCGCGTATTATCGGGCCGGTGTTTGGGGATATGCGCGCGTATTATCGGACCGGTGTTTGGGGAATCGTGCCCGCCACTAGTGGCTGAGAACTTGGCTAGTGTTGGGGGACTTGTGCCCGCCACTAGTGGCTGAAATCCGCGCCGGTGTTTGGGGAATTGTGCGCGTATTATCGGGCCGGTGTTTGGGGATATGCGCGCGTATTATCGGACCGGTGTTTGGGGAATCGTGCCCGCCACTAGTGGCTGAATCCCGGGCTAGTGTTGGGGGACTTGTGCCCGCCAATAGTGGCTGAAATCCGCGCCGGTGTTTGGGGAATTGTGCGCGTATTATCGGGCCGGTGTTTGGGGATATGCGCGCGTATTATCGGACCGGTGTTTGGGGAATTGTGCCCGCCACTAGTGGCTGAATCCCGGGCTAGTGTTGGGGGACTTGTGCCCGCCACTAGTGGCTGAAATCCGCGCCGGTGTTTGGGGAATTGTGCGCGTATTATCGGGCCGGTGTTTGGGGATATGCGCGCGTATTATCGGACCGGTGTTTGGGGAATTGTGCCCGCCACTAGTGGCTGAGAACTTGGCTAGTGTTGGGGGACTTGTGCCCGCCACTAGTGGCTGAAATCCGCGCCGGTGTTTGGGGAATTGTGCGCGTATTATCGGGCCGGTGTTTGGGGATATGCGCGCGTATTATCGGACCGGTGTTTGGGGAATCGTGCCCGCCACTAGTGGCTGAATCCCGGGCTAGTGTTGGGGGACTTGTGCCCGCCAATAGTGGCTGAAATCCGCGCCGGTGTTTGGGGAATTGTGCGCGTATTATCGGGCCGGTGTTTGGGGAATTGTGCCCGCCACTAGTGGCTGAGAACTTGGCTAGTGTTGGGGGACTTGTGCCCGCCACTAGTGGCTGAAATCCGCGCCGGTGTTTGGGGAATTGTGCGCGTATTATCGGGCCGGTGTTTGGGGATATGCGCGCGTATTATCGGACCGGTGTTTGGGGAATCGTGCCCGCCACTAGTGGCTGAATCCCGGGCTAGTGTTGGGGGACTTGTGCCCGCCAATAGTGGCTGAAATCCGCGCCGGTGTTTGGGGAATTGTGCGCGTATTATCGGGCCGGTGTTTGGGGATATGCGCGCGTATTATCGGACCGGTGTTTGGGGAATTGTGCCCGCCACTAGTGGCTGAGAACTGGGCTAGTGTTGGGGGACTTGTGCCCGCCACTAGTGGCTGAAATCCGGGCCGGTGTTTGGGGAATTGTGCCCGCCACTAGTGGCTGAATCCCGGGCTAGTGTTGGGGGACTAGTGGTCGTAAAACCGGGCCGGTGTTTGGGGACTTATAGGCCGACACTAGTGGCTCAAAACCGGGCTGCCGTTTGG
>NW_028283143.1:200000-212500 GCF_059441175.1 Urocampus carinirostris
AAGCATATGCTACTGGCAGGATCAACCAGAGTGCGTCTGCCGCCGGGGGGGCGCTGCTGGTGGCGGTGCGGCCCTGGTCCGGGACGAGGCTGTGGCTACAGCCGGGCCCGGGGGGCCGCGCGACACTCGTATACGTTCGGACGGGCTGACGAGCGGGTGTCGTGAAACGATGTTTCGCGCGGAGCCCTAGCACGCGTGGCGTCGGGCTCCGCGACGGTCGGACGTCTGGGTGTGGCTCGAGACGGAAGCTCGACCTCGGTTCGTCTTGGTTCTGCCGCCAAAAGGTTCACGCCGAGGCATGGTTTCGCAAGAGGGCCCCGCGAGTGCCAGCCGTGGATCCCGCCTCACTCGTAACTCGTATCGGATTCGTCCGGCCTCACTTTCGTTCGCACATCGGACAGTTATACGTGTGCTTTAGTAGCTTCCGTTCCCTCTTAGTGAGGCCGTCCGTACGTACCGCCCCAGCTCTTTCTGAGGCGGGTATCCACTCGGCTCGGGGGGGCCCAACGTTTGCCTAGTATCCTCGGCGCTGGAGCTTGACCCGCAAAGCCGGAGGAGCCGCACGCCCGAACACCGGCTTGCGCCGGCCGACGTGGGCCCTCCGAGGCGGGTCTCGTGTGCCAATCGCTCAGTTGGGGAACCGGCAGGCCCGTGGGCCGACGCCGGCTCACCCGGGGGTGAAGGGTGCTTCGATGGAGGCCCCCTGTCAGCCTCCGCGGAAGTCCGGCTTCAATACTTTAAAGTTTGAAAAACTTAGACATTTTTCGAGAACCGGAGCTTAGAGGGGTACATGCAAAAGCCAGGGCCGCGGGAAGCGCCCTAAATACTTCAATACTTTAAAATTTGAAAAACTTAGAAATTTTTCGAGAACCGGCATCTTCCCTCGGTAATTGCGAGATGCGAGGCCGCCCCTAGCCTCTGCTCTGTCGGACTCAATGGTCACGGGTGGCCGCTGATTAGCCCTGGTGCTCACCTCTCAAAATTGCGAGTCCCTAATATAATTCTGGCTGTCGGCTGGAGAAGGGGGTATAAAATCGGCACTTGAGGGAACGCCGGGCCCTCAAGTTTGGGGCCCTCTAGCGGATTTTTGAGGTACTGCACTCCCATTGGAAATGCATTGCCCATAGGAATACATGGGCGCTCCGTCCACTACAATGTAATTCCCTCACAATATCTGCCCCCGCGTGGCCGCGCGATGCTACTGCTGCCCCGTTGGGAATGAATGGGCCTTTCGGAGGCCATAAATACAGCGCCGCTGCATGGATTTTGGCGGTACTGCGGCTGTCGTTGAAAATACATGGACCCGTCTGAATGAATGGGCCTTTCGGATTCCATAAACCCAGCGCCGCTGCATGGATTTTGGCGGTACTGCGGCTGTCGCTGAAAATACATGGACCCGTCTGAATGAATGGGCCTTTCGGAGGCCATAAACTCAGCGCCGCTGCATGGATTTTGGCGGTACTGCGGCTGTCGCTGAAAATACATGGACCCGTCTGAATGAATGGACAAAATATAAATCAGACACTACAGAACACAAGCATAATCCAAGATTACAAAATCATCTCAGCCTTTAAAAGAAACAAAAACCTGAAAGACTACTTAGTAAAAAGTAAATTACCAGAAATCAACATAACACAAACGCAGGGCCCCACATTCTACAAACAAGCCACCACAGTTAGGAACACCGTCACCAACACAAACTACCTAATTAAACAAACAATCACACCTACTAGGGAAAACTGAAAATACATGGACCCGTCTGAATGTATGGGCCTTTCGGAGGCCATAAACTCAGCGCCGGGCCAGTGTTTGGGGAATTGTGCCCGTCACTAGTGGCTGAATACATAATAATAATAATAATAATAATAATTCCCTTGTATTGTCATTCTGTGTAACAATGTACACAGAACGAAATGTCGATTGCACTGGGCTAGTGTTGAGGGAACGTCGGGCCCTCAAGTTCGGTGGCTTGGAGCGGATTTTTGAGGTACTGCACTCCCATTGGAAATGCATGGGCGCTCCGTCCACTACCATGTAATTCCCTCACAATATCTGCCCCTGCGTGGCCGCGGGATGCTACTGCAGCCCCGTTGGGAATGAATGGGCCTTTCGGAGGCCATAAATACAGCGCCGCTGCATGGATTTTGGCGGTACTGCGGCTGTCGTTGAAAATACATGGACCCGTCTGAATGAATGGGCCTTTCGGATTCCATAAACCCAGCGCCGCTGCATGGATTTTGGCGGTACTGCGGCTGTCGCTGAAAATACATGGACCCGTCTGAATGAATGGGCCTTTCGGAGGCCATAAACTCAGCGCCGCTGCATGGATTTTGGCGGTACTGCGGCTGTCGCTGAAAATACATGGACCCGTCTGAATGAATGGACAAAATATAAATCAGACACTACAGAACACAAGCATAATCCAAGATTACAAAATCATCTCAGCCTTTAAAAGAAACAAAAACCTGAAAGACTACTTAGTAAAAAGTAAATTACCAGAAATCAACATAACACAAACGCAGGGCCCCACATTCTACAAACAAGCCACCACAGTTAGGAACACCGTCACCAACACAAACTACCTAATTAAACAAACAATCACACCTGCTACGGAAAACTGAAAATACATGGACCCGTCTGAATGTATGGGCCTTTCGGAGGCCATAAACTCAGCCAGCGCCGGGCCAGTGTTTGGGGTATTGTGCCCGCCACTAGTGGCTGAATACATCATAATTATAATAATAATAATAATAATTCCCTTGTATTGTCATTCTGTGTAACAATGTACACAGAACGAAATGTCGATTGCACTGGGCTAGTGTTGAGGGAACGTCGGGCCCTCAAGTTCGGTGGCTTGGAGCGGATTTTTGAGGTACTGCACTCCCATTGGAAATGCATGGGCGCTCCGTCCACTACCATGTAATTCCCTCACAATATCTGCCCCCGCGTGGCCGCGGGATGCTACTGCAGCCCCGTTGGGAATGAATGGGCCTTTCGGAGGCTATAAATCCAGCGCCGCTGCATGGATTTTGGCGGTACTGCGGCTGTCGCTGAAAATACATGGACCCGTCTGAATGTATGGGCCTTTCGGAGGCCATAAACTCAGCGCCTCTGCATGGATTTTGGCGGTACTGCGGCTGTCGCTGAAAATACATGGACCCGTCTGAATGAATGGGCCTTTCGGAGGCCATAAATCCAGCGCCGCTGCATGGATTTTGGCGGTACTGCGGCTGTCGCTGAAAATACATGGACCCGTCTGAATGAATGGACAAAATATAAATCAGACACTACAGAACACAAGCATAATCCAAGATTACAAAATCATCTCAGCCTTTAAAAGAAACAAAAACCTGAAAGACTACTTAGTAAAAAGTAAATTACCAGAAATCAACATAACACAAACGCAGGGCCCCACATTCTACAAACAAGCCACCACAGTTAGGAACACCGTCACCAACACAAACTACCTAATTAAACAAACAATCACACCTGCTACGGAAAACTGAAAATACATGGACCCGTCTGAATGTATGGGCCTTTCGGAGGCCATAAACTCAGCCAGCGCCGGGCCAGTGTTTGGGGTATTGTGCCCGCCACTAGTGGCTGAATACATCATAATTATAATAATAATAATAATAATTCCCTTGTATTGTCATTCTGTGTAACAATGTACACAGAACGAAATGTCGATTGCACTGGGCTAGTGTTGAGGGAACGTCGGGCCCTCAAGTTCGGTGGCTTGGAGCGGATTTTTGAGGTACTGCACTCCCATTGGAAATGCATGGGCGCTCCGTCCACTACCATGTAATTCCCTCACAATATCTGCCCCTGCGTGGCCGCGGGATGCTACTGCAGCCCCGTTGGTAATGAATGGGCCTTTCGGAGGCCATAAATACAGCGCCGCTGCATGGATTTTGGCGGTACTGCTGCTGTCGCTGAAAATACATGGACCCGTCTGAATGAATGGGCCTTTCGGAGGCCATAAACTCAGCGCCTCTGCATGGATTTTGGCGGTACTGCGGCTGTCGCTGAAAATACATGGACCCGTCTGAATGAATGGGCCTTTCGGAGGCCATAAATCCAGCGCCGCTGCATGGATTTTGGCGGTACTGCGGCTGTCGCTGAAAATACATGGACCCGTCTGAATGAATGGACAAAATATAAATCAGACACTACAGAACACAAGCATAATCCAAGATTACAAAATCATCTCAGCCTTTAAAAGAAACAAAAACCTGAAAGACTACTTAGTAAAAAGTAAATTACCAGAAATCAACATAACACAAACGCAGGGCCCCACATTCTACAAACAAGCCACCACAGTTAGGAACACCGTCACCAACACAAACTACCTAATTAAACAAACAATCACACCTGCTACGGAAAACTGAAAATACATGGACCCGTCTGAATGTATGGGCCTTTCGGAGGCCATAAACTCAGCCAGCGCCGGGCCAGTGTTTGGGGTATTGTGCCCGCCACTAGTGGCTGAATACATAATAATAATAATAATAATAATAATTCCCTTGTATTGTCATTCTGTGTAACAATGTACACAGAACGAAATGTCGATTGCACTGGGCTAGTGTTGAGGGAACGTCGGGCCCTCAAGTTCGGTGGCTTGGAGCGGATTTTTGAGGTACTGCACTCCCATTGGAAATGCATGGGCGCTCCGTCCACTACAATGTAATTCCCTCACAATATCTGCCCCCGCGTGGCCGCGCGATGCTACTGCTGCCCCGTTGGGAATGAATGGGCCTTTCGGAGGCCATAAATACAGCGCCGCTGCATGGATTTTGGCGGTACTGCGGCTGTCGTTGAAAATACATGGACCCGTCTGAATGAATGGGCCTTTCGGATTCCATAAACCCAGCGCCGCTGCATGGATTTTGGCGGTACTGCGGCTGTCGCTGAAAATACATGGACCCGTCTGAATGAATGGGCCTTTCGGAGGCCATAAACTCAGCGCCGCTGCATGGATTTTGGCGGTACTGCGGCTGTCGCTGAAAATACATGGACCCGTCTGAATGAATGGACAAAATATAAATCAGACACTACAGAACACAAGCATAATCCAAGATTACAAAATCATCTCAGCCTTTAAAAGAAACAAAAACCTGAAAGACTACTTAGTAAAAAGTAAATTACCAGAAATCAACATAACACAAACGCAGGGCCCCACATTCTACAAACAAGCCACCACAGTTAGGAACACCGTCACCAACACAAACTACCTAATTAAACAAACAATCACACCTGCTACGGAAAACTGAAAATACATGGACCCGTCTGAATGTATGGGCCTTTCGGAGGCCATAAACTCAGCCAGCGCCGGGCCAGTGTTTGGGGTATTGTGCCCGCCACTAGTGGCTGAATACATAATAATAATAATAATAATAATAATTCCCTTGTATTGTCATTCTGTGTAACAATGTACACAGAACGAAATGTCGATTGCACTGGGCTAGTGTTGAGGGAACGTCGGGCCCTCAAGTTCGGTGGCTTGGAGCGGATTTTTGAGGTACTGCACTCCCATTGGAAATGCATGGGCGCTCCGTCCACTACAATGTAATTCCCTCACAATATCTGCCCCCGCGTGGCCGCGCGATGCTACTGCTGCCCCGTTGGGAATGAATGGGCCTTTCGGAGGCCATAAATACAGCGCCGCTGCATGGATTTTGGCGGTACTGCGGCTGTCGTTGAAAATACATGGACCCGTCTGAATGAATGGGCCTTTCGGATTCCATAAACCCAGCGCCGCTGCATGGATTTTGGCGGTACTGCGGCTGTCGCTGAAAATACATGGACCCGTCTGAATGAATGGGCCTTTCGGAGGCCATAAACTCAGCGCCGCTGCATGGATTTTGGCGGTACTGCGGCTGTCGCTGAAAATACATGGACCCGTCTGAATGAATGGACAAAATATAAATCAGACACTACAGAACACAAGCATAATCCAAGATTACAAAATCATCTCAGCCTTTAAAAGAAACAAAAACCTGAAAGACTACTTAGTAAAAAGTAAATTACCAGAAATCAACATAACACAAACGCAGGGCCCCACATTCTACAAACAAGCCACCACAGTTAGGAACACCGTCACCAACACAAACTACCTAATTAAACAAACAATCACACCTGCTACGGAAAACTGAAAATACATGGACCCGTCTGAATGTATGGGCCTTTCGGAGGCCATAAACTCAGCCAGCGCCGGGCCAGTGTTTGGGGTATTGTGCCCGCCACTAGTGGCTGAATACATAATAATAATAATAATAATAATAATTCCCTTGTATTGTCATTCTGTGTAACAATGTACACAGAACGAAATGTCGATTGCACTGGGCTAGTGTTGAGGGAACGTCGGGCCCTCAAGTTCGGTGGCTTGGAGCGGATTTTTGAGGTACTGCACTCCCATTGGAAATGCATGGGCGCTCCGTCCACTACAATGTAATTCCCTCACAATATCTGCCCCCGCGTGGCCGCGCGATGCTACTGCTGCCCCGTTGGGAATGAATGGGCCTTTCGGAGGCCATAAATACAGCGCCGCTGCATGGATTTTGGCGGTACTGCGGCTGTCGTTGAAAATACATGGACCCGTCTGAATGAATGGGCCTTTCGGATTCCATAAACCCAGCGCCGCTGCATGGATTTTGGCGGTACTGCGGCTGTCGCTGAAAATACATGGACCCGTCTGAATGAATGGACAAAATATAAATCAGACACTACAGAACACAAGCATAATCCAAGATTACAAAATCATCTCAGCCTTTAAAAGAAACAAAAACCTGAAAGACTACTTAGTAAAAAGTAAATTACCAGAAATCAACATAACACAAACGCAGGGCCCCACATTCTACAAACAAGCCACCACAGTTAGGAACACCGTCACCAACACAAACTACCTAATTAAACAAACAATCACACCTGCTACGGAAAACTGAAAATACATGGACCCGTCTGAATGTATGGGCCTTTCAGAGGCCATAAACTCAGCCAGCGCCGGGCCAGTGTTTGGGGTATTGTGCCCGCCACTAGTGGCTGAATACATAATAATAATAATAATAATAATAATTCCCTTGTATTGTCATTCTGTGTAACAATGTACACAGAACGAAATGTCGATTGCACTGGGCTAGTGTTGAGGGAACGTCGGGCCCTCAAGTTCGGTGGCTTGGAGCGGATTTTTGAGGTACTGCACTCCCATTGGAAATGCATGGGCGCTCCGTCCACTACCATGTAATTCCCTCACAATATCTGCCCCTGCGTGGCCGCGGGATGCTACTGCAGCCCCGTTGGTAATGAATGGGCCTTTCGGAGGCCATAAATACAGCGCCGCTGCATGGATTTTGGCGGTACTGCTGCTGTCGCTGAAAATACATGGACCCGTCTGAATGAATGGGCCTTTCGGAGGCCATAAACTCAGCGCCTCTGCATGGATTTTGGCGGTACTGCGGCTGTCGCTGAAAATACATGGACCCGTCTGAATGAATGGGCCTTTCGGAGGCCATAAATTCAGCGCCGCTGCATGGATTTTGGCGGTACTGCGGCTGTCGCTGAAAATACATGGACCCGTCTGAATGTATGGGCCTTTCGGAGGCCATATACTCAGCGCCGGGCCGGTGTTTGGGGAATCGTGCCCGCCACTAGTGGCTGAATCCCGGGCTAGTGTTGGGGGACTTGTGCCCGCCAATAGTGGCTGAATCCCGGGCTAGTGTTGGGGGACTTGTGCCCGCCAATAGTGGCTGAAATCCGCGCCGGTGTTTGGGGAAATGTGCGCGTATTATCGGGCCGGTGTTTGGGGAATTGCGCGCGTATTATCGGGCCGGTGTTTGGGGAATTGCGCGCGTATTATCGGGCCGGTGTTTGGGGAATTGTGCGCGTATTATCGGGCCGGTGTTTGGGGATTTGCGCGCGTATTATCGGGCCGGTGTTTGGGGAATTGTGCCCGCCACTAGTGGCTGAGAACTTGGCTAGTGTTTGGGGACTTGTGCCCGCCACTAGTGGCTGAAATCCGGGCCGGTGTTTGGGGAATTGTGCGCATATTATCGGGCCGGTGTTTGGGGATATGCGCGCGTATTATCGGACCGGTGTTTGGGGAATCGTGCCCGCCACTAGTGGCTGAATCCCGGGCTAGTGTTGGGGGACTTGTGCCCGCCAATAGTGGCTGAAATCCGCGCCGGTGTTTGGGGAATTGTGCGCGTATTATCGGGCCGGTGTTTGGGGATATGCGCGCGTATTATCGGACCGGTGTTTGGGGAATCGTGCCCGCCACTAGTGGCTGAATCCCGGGCTAGTGTTGGGGGACTTGTGCCCGCCACTAGTGGCTGAAATCCGGGCCGGTGTTTGGGGAAATGTGCGCGTATTATCGGGCCGGTGTTTGGGGAATTGCGCGCGTATTATCGGGCCGGTGTTTGGGGAATTGTGCCCGCCACTAGTGGCTGAGAACTTGGCTAGTGTTGGGGGACTTGTGCCCGCCAATAGTGGCTGAAATCCGCGCCGGTGTTTGGGGAATTGTGCGCGTATTATCGGGCCGGTGTTTGGGGATATGCGCGCGTATTATCGGACCGGTGTTTGGGGAATTGTGCCCGCCACTAGTGGCTGAGAACTTGGCTAGTGTTGGGGGACTTGTGCCCGCCAATAGTGGCTGAAATCCGCGCCGGTGTTTGGGGAATTGTGCGCGTATTATCGGGCCGGTGTTTGGGGATATGCGCGCGTATTATCGGACCGGTGTTTGGGGAATTGTGCCCGCCACTAGCGGCTGAGAACTTGGCTAGTGTTTGGGGACTTGTGCCCGCCACTAGTGGCTGAAATCCGGGCCGGTGTTTGGGGAATTGCGCGCGTATTATCGGGCCGGTGTTTGGGGATATGCGCGCGTATTATCGGACCGGTGTTTGGGGAATTGTGCCCGCCACTAGTGGCTGAATCCCGGGCTAGTGTTGGGGGACTTGTGCCCGCCAATAGTGGCTGAAATCCGCGCCGGTGTTTGGGGAATTGTGCGCGTTTTATCGGGCCGGTGTTTGGGGATATGCGCGCGTATTATCGGACCGGTGTTTGGGGAATCGTGCCCGCCACTAGTGGCTGAATCCCGGGCTAGTGTTGGGGGACTTGTGCCCGCCAATAGTGGCTGAAATCCGCGCCGGTGTTTGGGGAATTGTGCGCGTTTTATCGGGCCGGTGTTTGGGGATATGCGCGCGTATTATCGGACCGGTGTTTGGGGAATCGTGCCCGCCACTAGTGGCTGAATCCCGGGCTAGTGTTGGGGGACTTGTGCCCGCCAATAGTGGCTGAAATCCGCGCCGGTGTTTGGGGAATTGTGCGCGTATTATCGGGCCGGTGTTTGAAGATATGCGCGCGTATTATCGGACCGGTGTTTGGGGAATTGTGCCCGCCACTAGTGGCTGAGAACTGGGCTAGTGTTGGGGGACTTGTGCCCGCCACTAGTGGCTGAAATCCGGGCCGGTGTTTGGGGAATTGTGCCCGCCACTAGTGGCTGAATCCCGGGCTAGTGTAGGGGGACTAGTGGTCGTAAAACCGGGCCGGTGTTTGGGGACTTATAGGCCGACACTAGTGGCTCAAAACCGGGCTGCCGTTTGGGGACTTGTCGGGCCAACATTGGCTTGCAGCACTTGGAAAATTGCACTAAGTCCGATTGTCGGGTCACCAGGGGCTCGTGGGACTTAGAATTTGTGCCACTCCCCGGCCAGTGTTTGGGGACCGGCTGCCGCCTCCTGTGGGCCGGTCCCCGGCTGGTGTTTGGGGACCGGCTGCCGCCTCCTGTGGGCCGGTCCCCGGCCGGTGTTTGGGGACCGGCTGCCGCCTCTTGTGGGCCGGTCCCCGGCTGGTGTTTGGGGACCGGCTGCCGCCTCTTGTGGGCCGGTCCCCGGCCGGTGTTTGGGGACCGGCTGCCGCCTCTTGTGGGCCGGTCCCCGGCTGGTGTTTGGGGACCGGCTGCCGCCTCCTGTGGGCCGGTCCCCGGCTGGTGTTTGGGGAATTGTGCGCGTATTATCGGGCCGGTGTTTGGGGAATTGTGCGCGTATTATCGGGCCGGTGTTTGGGGATATGCGCGCGTATTATCGGACCGGTGTTTGGGGAATTGTGCCCGCCACTAGTGGCTGAATCCCGGGCTAGTGTTGGGGGACTTGTGCCCGCCAATAGTGGCTGAAATCCGCGCCGGTGTTTGGGGAAATGTGCGCGTATTATCGGGCCGGTGTTTGGGGAATTGCGCGCGTATTATCGGGCCGGTGTTTGGGGAATTGCGCGCGTATTATCGGGCCGGTGTTTGGGGAATTGTGCGCGTATTATCGGGCCGGTGTTTGGGGATTTGCGCGCGTATTATCGGGCCGGTGTTTGGGGAATTGTGCCCGCCACTAGTGGCTGAAATCCGGGCCGGTGTTTGGGGAATTGTGCGCGTATTATCGGGCCGGTGTTTGGGGATATGCGCGCGTATTATCGGACCGGTGTTTGGGGAATCGTGCCCGCCACTAGTGGCTGAATCCCGGGCTAGTGTTGGGGGACTTGTGCCCGCCAATAGTGGCTGAAATCCGCGCCGGTGTTTGGGGAATTGTGCGCGTATTATCGGGCCGGTGTTTGGGGATATGCGCGCGTATTATCGGACCGGTGTTTGGGGAATCGTGCCCGCCACTAGTGGCTGAATCCCGGGCTAGTGTTGGGGGACTTGTGCCCGCCAATAGTGGCTGAAATCCGCGCCGGTGTTTGGGGAATTGTGCGCGTATTATCGGGCCGGTGTTTGGGGATATGCGCGCGTATTATCGGACCGGTGTTTGGGGAATCGTGCCCGCCACTAGTGGCTGAATCCCGGGCTAGTGTTGGGGGACTTGTGCCCGCCAATAGTGGCTGAAATCCGCGCCGGTGTTTGGGGAATTGTGCGCGTATTATCGGGCCGGTGTTTGGGGATATGCGCGCGTATTATCGGACCGGTGTTTGGGGAATCGTGCCCGCCACTAGTGGCTGAATCCCGGGCTAGTGTTGGGGGACTTGTGCCCGCCAATAGTGGCTGAAATCCGGGCCGGTGTTTGGGGAATTGTGCGCGTATTATCGGGCCGGTGTTTGGGGAATTGTGCGCGTATTATCGGGCCGGTGTTTGGGGAATTGTGCCCGCCACTAGTGGCTGAAATCCGGGCCGGTGTTTGGGGAATTGTGCGCGTATTATCGGGCCGGTGTTTGGGGATATGCGCGCGTATTATCGGGCCGGTGTTTGGGGAATTGTGCGCGTTTTATCGGGCCGGTGTTTGGGGAATTGCGCGCGTATTATCGGACCGGTGTTTGGGGAATCGTGCCCGCCACTAGTGGCTGAATCCCGGGCTAGTGTTGGGGGACTTGTGCCCGCCAATAGTGGCTGAAATCCGCGCCGGTGTTTGGGGAATTGTGCGCGTATTATCGGGCCGGTGTTTGGGGATATGCGCGCGTATTATCGGACCGGTGTTTGGGGAATCGTGCCCGCCACTAGTGGCTGAATCCCGGGCTAGTGTTGGGGGACTTGTGCCCGCCAATAGTGGCTGAAATCCGCGCCGGTGTTTGGGGAATTGTGCGCGTATTATCGGGCCGGTGTTTGGGGATATGCGCGCGTATTATCGGACCGGTGTTTGGGGAATCGTGCCCGCCACTAGTGGCTGAATCCCGGGCTAGTGTTGGGGGACTTGTGCCCGCCAATAGTGGCTGAAATCCGCGCCGGTGTTTGGGGAATTGTGCGCGTATTATCGGGCCGGTGTTTGGGGATATGCGCGCGTATTATCGGACCGGTGTTTGGGGATATGCGCGCGTATTATCGGACCGGTGTTTGGGGAATTGTGCCCGCCACTAGTGGCTGAGAACTGGGCTAGTGTTGGGGGACTTGTGCCCTCCAATAGTGGCTGAAATCCGCGCCGGTGTTTGGGGAATTGTGCGCGTATTATCGGGCCGGTGTTTGGGGATATGCGCGCGTATTATCGGACCGGTGTTTGGGGAATTGTGCCCGCCACTAGTGGCTGAGAACTTGGCTAGTGTTGGGGGACTTGTGCCCGCCACTAGTGGCTGAAATCCGGGCCGGTGTTTGGGGATATGCGCGCGTATTATCGGGCCGGTGTTTGGGGATATGCGCGCGTATTATCGGACCGGTGTTTGGGGAATTGTGCGCGTATTATCGGGCCGGTGTTTGGGGATATGCGCGCGTATTATCGGACCGGTGTTTGGGGAATTGTGCCCGCCACTAGTGGCTGAGAACTGGGCTAGTGTTGGGGGACTTGTGCCCTCCAATAGTGGCTGAAATCCGCGCCGGTGTTTGGGGAATTGTGCGCGTATTATCGGGCCGGTGTTTGGGGATATGCGCGCGTATTATCGGACCGGTGTTTGGGGAATTGTGCCCGCCACTAGTGGCTGAGAACTTGGCTAGTGTTGGGGGACTTGTGCCCGCCACTAGTGGCTGAAATCCGGGCCGGTGTTTGGGGATATGCGCGCGTATTATCGGGCCGGTGTTTGGGGATATGCGCGCGTATTATCGG
>NW_028283143.1:220000-224732 GCF_059441175.1 Urocampus carinirostris
GTAGCCGGTGGGAGCACCGTTTCGTCGCCCTGAACCTTCGTCTCGGGCGGGCGTCCCGACGCCGCCGCCATACGGCCGTTGTGATCCGTGCGGGGATCCGCTTGCTCGGCGACCCTCGCCGAGAGCAGCCCCGCGCCGCACGGACACGCGACACCGACGGGCGGACGGACGCCGGGGCGCCGGCCCGAACCGTTACCTTTAAAGGACGGGAGGTCGTCGAGGCGAGTGCCGCCCCGGAAGCGCGCGCCGGAAGCGCGAGAACCGCGCCGAGCTAGGGTCGTCGGCATAGGGGGATTCCCCGGTTACGGGGGTCCCGCGCACGGCCGCCGCCTTTCGCCCGTCGCTGGCGGTCGCCTGTCGTCGCGCCGCGCCGCGCTACTGGGGTCGTCGGACGAGCGCGCTACCCCGCTCGCACGGAGGTAGCGCGACATCGCCCGCCGCCTTTTCTCGCCTCGCGCCGCGCCGCGTGGCGCCCGCCGAACTCGCTCCGACGCGCGGCCCGGGAGTGACCCGCGCCGCGCCCCCCGTCCCGTCCCGTCCCGGTCTACCCTCTTCCTCCGCCTGCGACGACCCGCCGCCCTCGGCGTCTGGCTCGTCGGGGGTGTACCGAGGCGGATCTGCTGCCGCTCGTACGTTAATGATCCTTCTGCAGGTTCACCTACAGAAACCTTGTTACGACTTTTACTTCCTCTAGATAGTCAAGTTCGACCGTCTTCTGGCACACCGCCGGAGCCGGGGCCGGCCCCGGCGGGGACTATCCGAGGACCTCACTAAGCCATCCGATCGGTAGTAGCGACGGGCGGTGTGTACAAAGGGCAGGGACTTAATCAACGCAGGCTAATGACCCGCGCTTACTGGGAATTCCTCGTTGGTGGGAAATAATTGCAATCCCCAGGCCCTGTCACGAGCGGGGTTCATAGGATTACCCGCGCCTGCCGGCGCGGGGATAGACGACGCGCTTATACGCTCAGTGTGGCGCGCGTGCAGCCCCGGACATCTAAGGGCATCACAGACCTGTTATTGCTCATTCTCGTGTGGCTGAGAGCCACTTGTCCCTCTAAGAAGTTTTCTGCCGCCGACCGCGCGGGGGGCCGCGGTACTATTTAGTATGTTTGAGTCTCGTTCGTTATCGGAATTAACCAGACAAATCGCTCCACCAACTACGAACGGCCATGCACCACCACCCACGGTATCGAGAAAGAGCCTTCAATCTGTCAATCCTTTCCGTGTCCGGGCCGGGTGAGGTTTCCCGTGTTGAGTCAAATTAAGCCGCATGCTCCACTCCTGGTGGTGCCCTTCCGTCAATTCCTTTAAGTTTCAGCTTTGCAACAATACTCCCCCCGGAACCCAGACACTTGGTCGGTTTCCCGGGTGCTGCTCGGCGGGTCATGGGAATAACGCCGCCGGATCGCGAGTCGGCATCGTTTATGGTCGGAACTAGGACGGTATCTGATCGTCTTCGAACCTCCGACTTTCGTTCTTGATTAATGAAAACATTCTTGGCAAATGCTTTCGCTCTCGTCCGTCTTGCGCCGGTCCAAGAATTTCACCTCTAGCGGCGCAGTACGAATGCCCCCGGCCGTCCCTCTTAATCATGGCCCCAGTTCATGACAACCCACAAAATAGAACCGGAGTCCTATTCCATTATTCCCAGCTGCGATATGCAGGGGCGGCCGTGTGGCCTGCTTTGAACACTCTAATTTCCTCAAAGTAAACGCTTCGGGCCCCGCGAGTGACACCCAGCGAAGGGCATCACGGGGGCTTTTGCCGAGAGGCAGGGGCTGGGACAGACGGATGCACGCCTCGCGGCGGACCGTCAGCTCGCGTCCCGGGGTCCAACTAGGAGCTTTTTAACTGCAGCAACTTTAAAATACGCTATTGGAGCTGGAATTACCGCGGCTGCTGGCACCAGACTTGCCCTCCAATGGATGCTGGCCGATGGGTTTGTGTTCGGCTCATTCCAATTACGGAGACTCGAACGAGTCCCGTATTGTTATTTTTCGTCACTACCTCCCCGTGTCGGGAGTGGGTAATTTGCGCGCCTGCTGCCTTCCTTGGATGTGGTAGCCGTTTCTCATGCTCCCTCTCCGGAATCGAACCCTGATTCCCCGTTACCCGTGGTCACCATGGTAGGCGCAGAGTCTACCATCGAAAGTTGATAGGGCAGACATTCGAATGAGTCGTCGCCGCCTCGGGTGGGCGAGCGATCGGCACGAGGTTATCCTGAGTCAACACAAAGGGGGGGCCGGGCCGGCGGAACGAGGACCGGCGCGCGCGGAGCCGCCCGCGCCGCTTACGCCCCCGCCCGGAGAGGCGGAGGCCGGACGCGGGGGACGCGCGCGACGGCTGAGCCCCCGCCCGCCGGACACCGCGTGGGTTTTTGTGTCTGATAAATGCACGCGTCCCCGGGGCGAGGCCGGAGCCCCGCCCGCGAGTCGGCGCTCGTTTGCATGTATTAGCTCTGGATTTGCCACAGTTATCCAAGTAACGGTGGAGCGATCAAAGGAACCATAACTGATTTAATGAGCCGTTCGCAGTTTCACTGTACTGGCCATTCGTACTTAGACATGCATGGCTTAATCTTGAAAACAAGCATATGCTACTGGCAGGATCAACCAGAGTGCGTCTGCCGCCGGGGGGGCGCTGCTGGTGGCGGTGCGGCCCTGGTCCGGGACGAGGCTGTGGCTACAGCCGGGCCCGGGGGGCCGCGCGACACTCGTATACGTTCGGACGGGCTGACGAGCGGGTGTCGTGAAACGATGTTTCGCGCGGAGCCCTAGCACGCGTGGCGTCGGGCTCCGCGACGGTCGGACGTCTGGGTGTGGCTCGAGACGGAAGCTCGACCTCGGTTCGTCTTGGTTCTGCCGCCAAAAGGTTCACGCCGAGGCATGGTTTCGCAAGAGGGCCCCGCGAGTGCCAGCCGTGGATCCCGCCTCACTCGTAACTCGTATCGGATTCGTCCGGCCTCACTTTCGTTCGCACATCGGACAGTTATACGTGTGCTTTAGTAGCTTCCGTTCCCTCTTAGTGAGGCCGTCCGTACGTACCGCCCCAGCTCTTTCTGAGGCGGGTATCCACTCGGCTCGGGGGGGCCCAACGTTTGCCTAGTATCCTCGGCGCTGGAGCTTGACCCGCAAAGCCGGAGGAGCCGCACGCCCGAACACCGGCTTGCGCCGGCCGACGTGGGCCCTCCGAGGCGGGTCTCGTGTGCCAATCGCTCAGTTGGGGAACCGGCAGGCCCGTGGGCCGACGCCGGCTCACCCGGGGGTGAAGGGTGCTTCGATGGAGGCCCCCTGTCAGCCTCCGCGGAAGTCCGGCTTCAATACTTTAAAGTTTGAAAAACTTAGACATTTTTCGAGAACCGGAGCTTAGAGGGGTACATGCAAAAGCCAGGGCCGCGGGAAGCGCCCTAAATACTTCAATACTTTAAAATTTGAAAAACTTAGAAATTTTTCGAGAACCGGCATCTTCCCTCGGTAATTGCGAGATGCGAGGCCGCCCCTAGCCTCTGCTCTGTCGGACTCAATGGTCACGGGTGGCCGCTGATTAGCCCTGGTGCTCACCTCTCAAAATTGCGAGTCCCTAATATAATTCTGGCTGTCGGCTGGAGAAGGGGGTATAAAATCGGCACTTGAGGGAACGCCGGGCCCTCAAGTTCGGGGCCCTCTAGCGGATTTTTGAGGTACTGCACTCCCATTGGAAATGCATGGGCGCTCCGTCCACTACCATGTAATTCCCTCACAATATCTGCCCCTGCGTGGCCGCGGGATGCTACTGCAGCCCCGTTGGTAATGAATGGGCCTTTCGGAGGCCATAAATACAGCGCCGCTGCATGGATTTTGGCGGTACTGCTGCTGTCGCTGAAAATACATGGACCCGTCTGAATGAATGGGCCTTTCGGAGGCCATAAACTCAGCGCCTCTGCATGGATTTTGGCGGTACTGCGGCTGTCGCTGAAAATACATGGACCCGTCTGAATGAATGGGCCTTTCGGAGGCCATAAATCCAGCGCCGCTGCATGGATTTTGGCGGTACTGCGGCTGTCGCTGAAAATACATGGACCCGTCTGAATGAATGGACAAAATATAAATCAGACACTACAGAACACAAGCATAATCCAAGATTACAAAATCATCTCAGCCTTTAAAAGAAACAAAAACCTGAAAGACTACTTAGTAAAAAGTAAATTACCAGAAATCAACATAACACAAACGCAGGGCCCCACATTCTACAAACAAGCCACCACAGTTAGGAACACCGTCACCAACACAAACTACCTAATTAAACAAACAATCACACCTGCTACGGAAAACTGAAAATACATGGACCCGTCTGAATGTATGGGCCTTTCGGAGGCCATAAACTCAGCCAGCGCCGGGCCAGTGTTTGGGGTATTGTGCCCGCCACTAGTGGCTGAATACATAATAATAATAATAATAATAATAATTCCCTTGTATTGTCATTCTGTGTAACAATGTACACAGAACGAAATGTCGATTGCACTGGGCTAGTGTTGAGGGAACGTCGGGCCCTCAAGTTCGGTGGCTTGGAGCGGATTTTTGAGGTACTGCACTCCCATTGGAAATGCATGGGCGCTCCGTCCACTACCATGTAATTCCCTCACAATATCTGCCCCTGCGTGGCCGCGGGATGCTACTGCAGCCCCGTTGGTAATGAATGGGCCTTTCGGAGGCCATAAATACAGCGCCGCTGCATGGATTTTGGCGGTACT
>NW_028283152.1:0-35000 GCF_059441175.1 Urocampus carinirostris
ACAAGTCCCCCAACACTAGCCCGGGATTCAGCCACTAGTGGCGGGCACGATTCCCCAAACACCGGTCCGATAATACGCGCGCATATCCCCAAACACCGGCCCGATAATACGCGCACAATTCCCCAAACACCGGCGCGGATTTCAGCCACTATTGGCGGGCACAAGTCCCCCAACACTAGCCCGGGATTCAGCCACTAGTGGCGGGCACGATTCCCCAAACACCGGTCCGATAATACGCGCGCATATCCCCAAACACCGGCCCGATAATACGCGCGCATATCCCCAAACACCGGCCCGATAATACGCGCACAATTCCCCAAACACCGGCCCGGATTTCAGCCACTAGTGGCGGGCACAAGTCCCCCAACACTAGCCCAGTTCTCAGCCACTAGTGGCGGGCACAATTCCCCAAACACCGGTCCGATAATACGCGCGCATATCCCCAAACACCGGCCCGATAATACGCGCACAATTCCCCAAACACCGGCGCGGATTTCAGCCACTATTGGCGGGCACAAGTCCCCCAACACTAGCCCGGGATTCAGCCACTAGTGGCGGGCACGATTCCCCAAACACCGGTCCGATAATACGCGCGCATATCCCCAAACACCGGCCCGATAATACGCGCACAATTCCCCAAACACCGGCGCGGATTTCAGCCACTAGTGGCGGGCACAAGTCCCCCAACACTAGCCCGGGATTCAGCCACTAGTGGCGGGCACAATTCCCCAAACACCGGTCCGATAATACGCGCGCATATCCCCAAACACCGGCCCGATAATACGCGCACAATTCCCCAAACACCGGCGCGGATTTCAGCCACTATTGGCGGGCACAAGTCCCCCAACACTAGCCCGGGATTCAGCCACTAGTGGCGGGCACGATTCCCCAAACACCGGTCCGATAATACGCGCGCATATCCCCAAACACCGGCCCGATAATACGCGCACAATTCCCCAAACACCGGCGCGGATTTCAGCCACTATTGGCGGGCACAAGTCCCCCAACACTAGCCCGGGATTCAGCCACTAGTGGCGGGCACGATTCCCCAAACACCGGTCCGATAATACGCGCGCATATCCCCAAACACCGGCCCGATAATACGCGCGCATATCCCCAAACACCGGCCCGATAATACGCGCACAATTCCCCAAACACCGGCCCGGATTTCAGCCACTAGTGGCGGGCACAAGTCCCCCAACACTAGCCCAGTTCTCAGCCACTAGTGGCGGGCACAATTCCCCAAACACCGGTCCGATAATACGCGCGCATATCCCCAAACACCGGCCCGATAATACGCGCACAATTCCCCAAACACCGGCGCGGATTTCAGCCACTATTGGCGGGCACAAGTCCCCCAACACTAGCCCGGGATTCAGCCACTAGTGGCGGGCACGATTCCCCAAACACCGGTCCGATAATACGCGCGCATATCCCCAAACACCGGCCCGATAATACGCGCACAATTCCCCAAACACCGGCCCGGATTTCAGCCACTAGTGGCGGGCACAAGTCCCCAAACACTAGCCAAGTTCTCAGCCACTAGTGGCGGGCACAATTCCCCAAACACCGGTCCGATAATACGCGCGCATATCCCCAAACACCGGCCCGATAATACGCGCGCATATCCCCAAACACCGGCCCGATAATACGCGCACAATTCCCCAAACACCGGCGCGGATTTCAGCCACTAGTGGCGGGCACAAGTCCCCCAACACTAGCCCGGGATTCAGCCACTAGTGGCGGGCACAATTCCCCAAACACCGGTCCGATAATACGCGCGCATATCCCCAAACACCGGCCCGATAATACGCGCACAATTCCCCAAACACCGGCGCGGATTTCAGCCACTATTGGCGGGCACAAGTCCCCCAACACTAGCCCGGGATTCAGCCACTAGTGGCGGGCACGATTCCCCAAACACCGGTCCGATAATACGCGCGCATATCCCCAAACACCGGCCCGATAATACGCGCACAATTCCCCAAACACCGGCGCGGATTTCAGCCACTATTGGCGGGCACAAGTCCCCCAACACTAGCCCGGGATTCAGCCACTAGTGGCGGGCACGATTCCCCAAACACCGGTCCGATAATACGCGCGCATATCCCCAAACACCGGCCCGATAATACGCGCGCATATCCCCAAACACCGGCCCGATAATACGCGCACAATTCCCCAAACACCGGCCCGGATTTCAGCCACTAGTGGCGGGCACAAGTCCCCCAACACTAGCCCAGTTCTCAGCCACTAGTGGCGGGCACAATTCCCCAAACACCGGTCCGATAATACGCGCGCATATCCCCAAACACCGGCCCGATAATACGCGCACAATTCCCCAAACACCGGCGCGGATTTCAGCCACTATTGGCGGGCACAAGTCCCCCAACACTAGCCCGGGATTCAGCCACTAGTGGCGGGCACGATTCCCCAAACACCGGTCCGATAATACGCGCGCATATCCCCAAACACCGGCCCGATAATACGCGCACAATTCCCCAAACACCGGCCCGGATTTCAGCCACTAGTGGCGGGCACAAGTCCCCAAACACTAGCCAAGTTCTCAGCCACTAGTGGCGGGCACAATTCCCCAAACACCGGTCCGATAATACGCGCGCATATCCCCAAACACCGGCCCGATAATACGCGCACAATTCCCCAAACACCGGCGCGGATTTCAGCCACTATTGGCGGGCACAAGTCCCCCAACACTAGCCCGGGATTCAGCCACTAGTGGCGGGCACGATTCCCCAAACACCGGTCCGATAATACGCGCGCATATCCCCAAACACCGGCCCGATAATACGCGCACAATTCCCCAAACACCGGCCCGGATTTCAGCCACTAGTGGCGGGCACAAGTCCCCAAACACTAGCCAAGTTCTCAGCCACTAGTGGCGGGCACAATTCCCCAAACACCGGTCCGATAATACGCGCGCATATCCCCAAACACCGGCCCGATAATACGCGCACAATTCCCCAAACACCGGCGCGGATTTCAGCCACTATTGGCGGGCACAAGTCCCCCAACACTAGCCCGGGATTCAGCCACTAGTGGCGGGCACGATTCCCCAAACACCGGTCCGATAATACGCGCGCATATCCCCAAACACCGGCCCGATAATATGCGCACAATTCCCCAAACACCGGCCCGGATTTCAGCCACTATTGGCGGGCACAAGTCCCCCAACACTAGCCCGGGATTCAGCCACTAGTGGCGGGCACGATTCCCCAAACACCGGTCCGATAATACGCGCGCATATCCCCAAACACCGGCCCGATAATACGCGCGCATATCCCCAAACACCGGCCCGATAATATGCGCACAATTCCCCAAACACCGGCCCGGATTTCAGCCACTAGTGGCGGGCACAAGTCCCCCAACACTAGCCCGGGATTCAGCCACTAGTGGCGGGCACGATTCCCCAAACACCGGTCCGATAATACGCGCGCATATCCCCAAACACCGGCCCGATAATACGCGCGCATATCCCCAAACACCGGCCCGATAATATGCGCACAATTCCCCAAACACCGGCCCGGATTTCAGCCACTAGTGGCGGGCACAAGTCCCCCAACACTAGCCCGGGATTCAGCCACTAGTGGCGGGCACGATTCCCCAAACACCGGTCCGATAATACGCGCGCATATCCCCAAACACCGGCCCGATAATATGCGCACAATTCCCCAAACACCGGCCCGGATTTCAGCCACTATTGGCGGGCACAAGTCCCCCAACACTAGCCCGGGATTCAGCCACTAGTGGCGGGCACGATTCCCCAAACACCGGTCCGATAATACGCGCGCATATCCCCAAACACCGGCCCGATAATACGCGCACAATTCCCCAAACACCGGCGCGGATTTCAGCCACTATTGGCGGGCACAAGTCCCCCAACACTAGCCCGGGATTCAGCCACTAGTGGCGGGCACGATTCCCCAAACACCGGTCCGATAATACGCGCGCATATCCCCAAACACCGGCCCGATAATACGCGCACAATTCCCCAAACACCGGCGCGGATTTCAGCCACTATTGGCGGGCACAAGTCCCCCAACACTAGCCCGGGATTCAGCCACTAGTGGCGGGCACGATTCCCCAAACACCGGTCCGATAATACGCGCGCATATCCCCAAACACCGGTCCGATAATACGCGCGCATATCCCCAAACACCGGCCCGATAATACGCGCGCATATCCCCAAACACCGGCCCGATAATATGCGCACAATTCCCCAAACACCGGCCCGGATTTCAGCCACTAGTGGCGGGCACAAGTCCCCCAACACTAGCCCGGGATTCAGCCACTAGTGGCGGGCACGATTCCCCAAACACCGGTCCGATAATACGCGCGCATATCCCCAAACACCGGCCCGATAATACGCGCGCATATCCCCAAACACCGGCCCGATAATATGCGCACAATTCCCCAAACACCGGCCCGGATTTCAGCCACTAGTGGCGGGCACAAGTCCCCCAACACTAGCCCGGGATTCAGCCACTAGTGGCGGGCACGATTCCCCAAACACCGGTCCGATAATACGCGCGCATATCCCCAAACACCGGCCCGATAATATGCGCACAATTCCCCAAACACCGGCCCGGATTTCAGCCACTATTGGCGGGCACAAGTCCCCCAACACTAGCCCGGGATTCAGCCACTAGTGGCGGGCACGATTCCCCAAACACCGGTCCGATAATACGCGCGCATATCCCCAAACACCGGCCCGATAATACGCGCGCAATTCCCCAAACACCGGCCCGATAATACGCGCACAATTCCCCAAACACCGGCGCGGATTTCAGCCACTATTGGCGGGCACAAGTCCCCCAACACTAGCCCGGGATTCAGCCACTAGTGGCGGGCACGATTCCCCAAACACCGGTCCGATAATACGCGCGCATATCCCCAAACACCGGCCCGATAATACGCGCACAATTCCCCAAACACCGGCGCGGATTTCAGCCACTATTGGAGGGCACAAGTCCCCCAACACTAGCCCAGTTCTCAGCCACTAGTGGCGGGCACAATTCCCCAAACACCGGTCCGATAATACGCGCGCATATCCCCAAACACCGGCCCGATAATACGCGCACAATTCCCCAAACACCGGTCCGATAATACGCGCGCATATCCCCAAACACCGGCCCGATAATACGCGCGCATATCCCCAAACACCGGCGCGGATTTCAGCCACTATTGGCGGGCACAAGTCCCCCAACACTAGCCCGGGATTCAGCCACTAGTGGCGGGCACGATTCCCCAAACACCGGTCCGATAATACGCGCGCATATCCCCAAACACCGGCCCGATAATACGCGCGCAATTCCCCAAACACCGGTCCGATAATACGCGCGCATATCCCCAAACACCGGCCCGATAATACGCGCGCATATCCCCAAACACCGGCGCGGATTTCAGCCACTATTGGCGGGCACAAGTCCCCCAACACTAGCCCGGGATTCAGCCACTAGTGGCGGGCACGATTCCCCAAACACCGGTCCGATAATACGCGCGCATATCCCCAAACACCGGCCCGATAATACGCGCGCAATTCCCCAAACACCGGCCCGATAATACGCGCACAATTCCCCAAACACCGGCGCGGATTTCAGCCACTATTGGCGGGCACAAGTCCCCCAACACTAGCCCGGGATTCAGCCACTAGTGGCGGGCACGATTCCCCAAACACCGGTCCGATAATACGCGCGCATATCCCCAAACACCGGCCCGATAATACGCGCACAATTCCCCAAACACCGGCGCGGATTTCAGCCACTATTGGAGGGCACAAGTCCCCCAACACTAGCCCAGTTCTCAGCCACTAGTGGCGGGCACAATTCCCCAAACACCGGTCCGATAATACGCGCGCATATCCCCAAACACCGGCCCGATAATACGCGCACAATTCCCCAAACACCGGTCCGATAATACGCGCGCATATCCCCAAACACCGGCCCGATAATACGCGCGCATATCCCCAAACACCGGCGCGGATTTCAGCCACTATTGGCGGGCACAAGTCCCCCAACACTAGCCCGGGATTCAGCCACTAGTGGCGGGCACGATTCCCCAAACACCGGTCCGATAATACGCGCGCATATCCCCAAACACCGGCCCGATAATACGCGCGCAATTCCCCAAACACCGGCCCGATAATACGCGCACAATTCCCCAAACACCGGCGCGGATTTCAGCCACTATTGGCGGGCACAAGTCCCCCAACACTAGCCCGGGATTCAGCCACTAGTGGCGGGCACGATTCCCCAAACACCGGTCCGATAATACGCGCGCATATCCCCAAACACCGGCCCGATAATACGCGCACAATTCCCCAAACACCGGCGCGGATTTCAGCCACTATTGGAGGGCACAAGTCCCCCAACACTAGCCCAGTTCTCAGCCACTAGTGGCGGGCACAATTCCCCAAACACCGGTCCGATAATACGCGCGCATATCCCCAAACACCGGCCCGATAATACGCGCACAATTCCCCAAACACCGGCGCGGATTTCAGCCACTATTGGCGGGCACAAGTCCCCCAACACTAGCCCGGGATTCAGCCACTAGTGGCGGGCACAATTCCCCAAACACCGGTCCGATAATACGCGCGCATATCCCCAAACACCGGCCCGATAATACGCGCACAATTCCCCAAACACCGGCGCGGATTTCAGCCACTATTGGCGGGCACAAGTCCCCCAACACTAGCCCGGGATTCAGCCACTAGTGGCGGGCACAATTCCCCAAACACCGGTCCGATAATACGCGCGCATATCCCCAAACACCGGCCCGATAATACGCGCACAATTCCCCAAACACCGGCGCGGATTTCAGCCACTATTGGCGGGCACAAGTCCCCCAACACTAGCCCGGGATTCAGCCACTAGTGGCGGGCACGATTCCCCAAACACCGGTCCGATAATACGCGCGCATATCCCCAAACACCGGCCCGATAATACGCGCACAATTCCCCAAACACCGGCGCGGATTTCAGCCACTATTGGCGGGCACAAGTCCCCCAACACTAGCCCGGGATTCAGCCACTAGTGGCGGGCACGATTCCCCAAACACCGGTCCGATAATACGCGCGCATATCCCCAAACACCGGCCCGATAATACGCGCACAATTCCCCAAACACCGGTCCGATAATACGCGCGCATATCCCCAAACACCGGCCCGATAATACGCGCACAATTCCCCAAACACCGGCGCGGATTTCAGCCACTATTGGCGGGCACAAGTCCCCCAACACTAGCCCGGGATTCAGCCACTAGTGGCGGGCACGATTCCCCAAACACCGGTCCGATAATACGCGCGCATATCCCCAAACACCGGCCCGATAATACGCGCACAATTCCCCAAACACCGGCGCGGATTTCAGCCACTATTGGCGGGCACAAGTCCCCAAACACTAGCCAAGTTCTCAGCCACTAGTGGCGGGCACAATTCCCCAAACACCGGTCCGATAATACGCGCGCATATCCCCAAACACCGGCCCGATAATACGCGCACAATTCCCCAAACACCGGCGCGGATTTCAGCCACTATTGGCGGGCACAAGTCCCCCAACACTAGCCCGGGATTCAGCCACTAGTGGCGGGCACAATTCCCCAAACACCGGTCCGATAATACGCGCGCATATCCCCAAACACCGGCCCGATAATACGCGCACAATTCCCCAAACACCGGCGCGGATTTCAGCCACTATTGGCGGGCACAAGTCCCCCAACACTAGCCCGGGATTCAGCCACTAGTGGCGGGCACGATTCCCCAAACACCGGTCCGATAATACGCGCGCATATCCCCAAACACCGGCCCGATAATACGCGCACAATTCCCCAAACACCGGCGCGGATTTCAGCCACTATTGGCGGGCACAAGTCCCCCAACACTAGCCCGGGATTCAGCCACTAGTGGCGGGCACGATTCCCCAAACACCGGTCCGATAATACGCGCGCATATCCCCAAACACCGGCCCGATAATACGCGCACAATTCCCCAAACACCGGCGCGGATTTCAGCCACTATTGGCGGGCACAAGTCCCCCAACACTAGCCCGGGATTCAGCCACTAGTGGCGGGCACGATTCCCCAAACACCGGTCCGATAATACGCGCGCATATCCCCAAACACCGGTCCGATAATACGCGCGCATATCCCCAAACACCGGCCCGATAATACGCGCGCATATCCCCAAACACCGGCCCGATAATATGCGCACAATTCCCCAAACACCGGCCCGGATTTCAGCCACTAGTGGCGGGCACAAGTCCCCCAACACTAGCCCGGGATTCAGCCACTAGTGGCGGGCACGATTCCCCAAACACCGGTCCGATAATACGCGCGCATATCCCCAAACACCGGCCCGATAATACGCGCACAATTCCCCAAACACCGGCGCGGATTTCAGCCACTATTGGCGGGCACAAGTCCCTCAACACTAGCCCGGATTTCAGCCACTATTGGAGGGCACAAGTCCCCCAACACTAGCCCAGTTCTCAGCCACTAGTGGCGGGCACAATTCCCCAAACACCGGTCCGATAATACGCGCGCATATCCCCAAACACCGGCCCGATAATACGCGCACAATTCCCCAAACACCGGCGCGGATTTCAGCCACTATTGGCGGGCACAAGTCCCCCAACACTAGCCCGGGATTCAGCCACTAGTGGCGGGCACGATTCCCCAAACACCGGTCCGATAATACGCGCGCATATCCCCAAACACCGGCCCGATAATACGCGCACAATTCCCCAAACACCGGCGCGGATTTCAGCCACTATTGGCGGGCACAAGTCCCCCAACACTAGCCCGGGATTCAGCCACTAGTGGCGGGCACGATTCCCCAAACACCGGTCCGATAATACGCGCGCATATCCCCAAACACCGGCCCGATAATACGCGCGCATATCCCCAAACACCGGCCCGATAATACGCGCACAATTCCCCAAACACCGGCGCGGATTTCAGCCACTATTGGCGGGCACAAGTCCCCCAACACTAGCCCGGGATTCAGCCACTAGTGGCGGGCACGATTCCCCAAACACCGGTCCGATAATACGCGCGCATATCCCCAAACACCGGCCCGATAATACGCGCACAATTCCCCAAACACCGGCGCGGATTTCAGCCACTATTGGCGGGCACAAGTCCCCCAACACTAGCCCGGGATTCAGCCACTAGTGGCGGGCACGATTCCCCAAACACCGGCCCGATAATACGCGCACAATTCCCCAAACACCGGCGCGGATTTCAGCCACTAGTGGCGGGCACAAGTCCCCCAACACTAGCCAAGTTCTCAGCCACTATTGGCGGGCACAAGTCCCCCAACACTAGCCCGGGATTCAGCCACTAGTGGCGGGCACGATTCCCCAAACACCGGTCCGATAATACGCGCGCATATCCCCAAACACCGGCCCGATAATACGCGCACAATTCCCCAAACACCGGCCCGGATTTCAGCCACTAGTGGCGGGCACAAGTCCCCAAACACTAGCCAAGTTCTCAGCCACTAGTGGCGGGCACAATTCCCCAAACACCGGTCCGATAATACGCGCGCATATCCCCAAACACCGGCCCGATAATACGCGCACAATTCCCCAAACACCGGCGCGGATTTCAGCCACTATTGGCGGGCACAAGTCCCCCAACACTAGCCCGGGATTCAGCCACTAGTGGCGGGCACGATTCCCCAAACACCGGTCCGATAATACGCGCGCATATCCCCAAACACCGGCCCGATAATACGCGCACAATTCCCCAAACACCGGCGCGGATTTCAGCCACTATTGGCGGGCACAAGTCCCCCAACACTAGCCCGGGATTCAGCCACTAGTGGCGGGCACGATTCCCCAAACACCGGTCCGATAATACGCGCGCATATCCCCAAACACCGGCCCGATAATACGCGCGCATATCCCCAAACACCGGCCCGATAATACGCGCACAATTCCCCAAACACCGGCCCGGATTTCAGCCACTAGTGGCGGGCACAAGTCCCCCAACACTAGCCCAGTTCTCAGCCACTAGTGGCGGGCACAATTCCCCAAACACCGGTCCGATAATACGCGCGCATATCCCCAAACACCGGCCCGATAATACGCGCACAATTCCCCAAACACCGGCGCGGATTTCAGCCACTATTGGCGGGCACAAGTCCCCCAACACTAGCCCGGGATTCAGCCACTAGTGGCGGGCACGATTCCCCAAACACCGGTCCGATAATACGCGCGCATATCCCCAAACACCGGCCCGATAATACGCGCACAATTCCCCAAACACCGGCGCGGATTTCAGCCACTAGTGGCGGGCACAAGTCCCCCAACACTAGCCCGGGATTCAGCCACTAGTGGCGGGCACAATTCCCCAAACACCGGTCCGATAATACGCGCGCATATCCCCAAACACCGGCCCGATAATACGCGCACAATTCCCCAAACACCGGCGCGGATTTCAGCCACTATTGGCGGGCACAAGTCCCCCAACACTAGCCCGGGATTCAGCCACTAGTGGCGGGCACGATTCCCCAAACACCGGTCCGATAATACGCGCGCATATCCCCAAACACCGGCCCGATAATACGCGCACAATTCCCCAAACACCGGCGCGGATTTCAGCCACTATTGGCGGGCACAAGTCCCCCAACACTAGCCCGGGATTCAGCCACTAGTGGCGGGCACGATTCCCCAAACACCGGTCCGATAATACGCGCGCATATCCCCAAACACCGGCCCGATAATACGCGCGCATATCCCCAAACACCGGCCCGATAATACGCGCACAATTCCCCAAACACCGGCCCGGATTTCAGCCACTAGTGGCGGGCACAAGTCCCCCAACACTAGCCCAGTTCTCAGCCACTAGTGGCGGGCACAATTCCCCAAACACCGGTCCGATAATACGCGCGCATATCCCCAAACACCGGCCCGATAATACGCGCACAATTCCCCAAACACCGGCGCGGATTTCAGCCACTATTGGCGGGCACAAGTCCCCCAACACTAGCCCGGGATTCAGCCACTAGTGGCGGGCACGATTCCCCAAACACCGGTCCGATAATACGCGCGCATATCCCCAAACACCGGCCCGATAATACGCGCACAATTCCCCAAACACCGGCCCGGATTTCAGCCACTAGTGGCGGGCACAAGTCCCCAAACACTAGCCAAGTTCTCAGCCACTAGTGGCGGGCACAATTCCCCAAACACCGGTCCGATAATACGCGCGCATATCCCCAAACACCGGCCCGATAATACGCGCGCATATCCCCAAACACCGGCCCGATAATACGCGCACAATTCCCCAAACACCGGCGCGGATTTCAGCCACTAGTGGCGGGCACAAGTCCCCCAACACTAGCCCGGGATTCAGCCACTAGTGGCGGGCACAATTCCCCAAACACCGGTCCGATAATACGCGCGCATATCCCCAAACACCGGCCCGATAATACGCGCACAATTCCCCAAACACCGGCGCGGATTTCAGCCACTATTGGCGGGCACAAGTCCCCCAACACTAGCCCGGGATTCAGCCACTAGTGGCGGGCACGATTCCCCAAACACCGGTCCGATAATACGCGCGCATATCCCCAAACACCGGCCCGATAATACGCGCACAATTCCCCAAACACCGGCGCGGATTTCAGCCACTATTGGCGGGCACAAGTCCCCCAACACTAGCCCGGGATTCAGCCACTAGTGGCGGGCACGATTCCCCAAACACCGGTCCGATAATACGCGCGCATATCCCCAAACACCGGCCCGATAATACGCGCGCATATCCCCAAACACCGGCCCGATAATACGCGCACAATTCCCCAAACACCGGCCCGGATTTCAGCCACTAGTGGCGGGCACAAGTCCCCCAACACTAGCCCAGTTCTCAGCCACTAGTGGCGGGCACAATTCCCCAAACACCGGTCCGATAATACGCGCGCATATCCCCAAACACCGGCCCGATAATACGCGCACAATTCCCCAAACACCGGCGCGGATTTCAGCCACTATTGGCGGGCACAAGTCCCCCAACACTAGCCCGGGATTCAGCCACTAGTGGCGGGCACGATTCCCCAAACACCGGTCCGATAATACGCGCGCATATCCCCAAACACCGGCCCGATAATACGCGCACAATTCCCCAAACACCGGCCCGGATTTCAGCCACTAGTGGCGGGCACAAGTCCCCAAACACTAGCCAAGTTCTCAGCCACTAGTGGCGGGCACAATTCCCCAAACACCGGTCCGATAATACGCGCGCATATCCCCAAACACCGGCCCGATAATACGCGCACAATTCCCCAAACACCGGCGCGGATTTCAGCCACTATTGGCGGGCACAAGTCCCCCAACACTAGCCCGGGATTCAGCCACTAGTGGCGGGCACGATTCCCCAAACACCGGTCCGATAATACGCGCGCATATCCCCAAACACCGGCCCGATAATACGCGCACAATTCCCCAAACACCGGCCCGGATTTCAGCCACTAGTGGCGGGCACAAGTCCCCAAACACTAGCCAAGTTCTCAGCCACTAGTGGCGGGCACAATTCCCCAAACACCGGTCCGATAATACGCGCGCATATCCCCAAACACCGGCCCGATAATACGCGCACAATTCCCCAAACACCGGCGCGGATTTCAGCCACTATTGGCGGGCACAAGTCCCCCAACACTAGCCCGGGATTCAGCCACTAGTGGCGGGCACGATTCCCCAAACACCGGTCCGATAATACGCGCGCATATCCCCAAACACCGGCCCGATAATATGCGCACAATTCCCCAAACACCGGCCCGGATTTCAGCCACTATTGGCGGGCACAAGTCCCCCAACACTAGCCCGGGATTCAGCCACTAGTGGCGGGCACGATTCCCCAAACACCGGTCCGATAATACGCGCGCATATCCCCAAACACCGGCCCGATAATACGCGCGCATATCCCCAAACACCGGCCCGATAATATGCGCACAATTCCCCAAACACCGGCCCGGATTTCAGCCACTAGTGGCGGGCACAAGTCCCCCAACACTAGCCCGGGATTCAGCCACTAGTGGCGGGCACGATTCCCCAAACACCGGTCCGATAATACGCGCGCATATCCCCAAACACCGGTCCGATAATACGCGCGCATATCCCCAAACACCGGCCCGATAATACGCGCGCATATCCCCAAACACCGGCCCGATAATATGCGCACAATTCCCCAAACACCGGCCCGGATTTCAGCCACTAGTGGCGGGCACAAGTCCCCCAACACTAGCCCGGGATTCAGCCACTAGTGGCGGGCACGATTCCCCAAACACCGGTCCGATAATACGCGCGCATATCCCCAAACACCGGCCCGATAATACGCGCGCATATCCCCAAACACCGGCCCGATAATATGCGCACAATTCCCCAAACACCGGCCCGGATTTCAGCCACTAGTGGCGGGCACAAGTCCCCCAACACTAGCCCGGGATTCAGCCACTAGTGGCGGGCACGATTCCCCAAACACCGGTCCGATAATACGCGCGCATATCCCCAAACACCGGCCCGATAATATGCGCACAATTCCCCAAACACCGGCCCGGATTTCAGCCACTATTGGCGGGCACAAGTCCCCCAACACTAGCCCGGGATTCAGCCACTAGTGGCGGGCACGATTCCCCAAACACCGGTCCGATAATACGCGCGCATATCCCCAAACACCGGCCCGATAATACGCGCGCAATTCCCCAAACACCGGCCCGATAATACGCGCACAATTCCCCAAACACCGGCGCGGATTTCAGCCACTATTGGCGGGCACAAGTCCCCCAACACTAGCCCGGGATTCAGCCACTAGTGGCGGGCACGATTCCCCAAACACCGGTCCGATAATACGCGCGCATATCCCCAAACACCGGCCCGATAATACGCGCACAATTCCCCAAACACCGGCGCGGATTTCAGCCACTATTGGAGGGCACAAGTCCCCCAACACTAGCCCAGTTCTCAGCCACTAGTGGCGGGCACAATTCCCCAAACACCGGTCCGATAATACGCGCGCATATCCCCAAACACCGGCCCGATAATACGCGCACAATTCCCCAAACACCGGTCCGATAATACGCGCGCATATCCCCAAACACCGGCCCGATAATACGCGCGCATATCCCCAAACACCGGCGCGGATTTCAGCCACTATTGGCGGGCACAAGTCCCCCAACACTAGCCCGGGATTCAGCCACTAGTGGCGGGCACGATTCCCCAAACACCGGTCCGATAATACGCGCGCATATCCCCAAACACCGGCCCGATAATACGCGCGCAATTCCCCAAACACCGGTCCGATAATACGCGCGCATATCCCCAAACACCGGCCCGATAATACGCGCGCATATCCCCAAACACCGGCGCGGATTTCAGCCACTATTGGCGGGCACAAGTCCCCCAACACTAGCCCGGGATTCAGCCACTAGTGGCGGGCACGATTCCCCAAACACCGGTCCGATAATACGCGCGCATATCCCCAAACACCGGCCCGATAATACGCGCGCAATTCCCCAAACACCGGCCCGATAATACGCGCACAATTCCCCAAACACCGGCGCGGATTTCAGCCACTATTGGCGGGCACAAGTCCCCCAACACTAGCCCGGGATTCAGCCACTAGTGGCGGGCACGATTCCCCAAACACCGGTCCGATAATACGCGCGCATATCCCCAAACACCGGCCCGATAATACGCGCACAATTCCCCAAACACCGGCGCGGATTTCAGCCACTATTGGAGGGCACAAGTCCCCCAACACTAGCCCAGTTCTCAGCCACTAGTGGCGGGCACAATTCCCCAAACACCGGTCCGATAATACGCGCGCATATCCCCAAACACCGGCCCGATAATACGCGCACAATTCCCCAAACACCGGTCCGATAATACGCGCGCATATCCCCAAACACCGGCCCGATAATACGCGCGCATATCCCCAAACACCGGCGCGGATTTCAGCCACTATTGGCGGGCACAAGTCCCCCAACACTAGCCCGGGATTCAGCCACTAGTGGCGGGCACGATTCCCCAAACACCGGTCCGATAATACGCGCGCATATCCCCAAACACCGGCCCGATAATACGCGCGCAATTCCCCAAACACCGGCCCGATAATACGCGCACAATTCCCCAAACACCGGCGCGGATTTCAGCCACTATTGGCGGGCACAAGTCCCCCAACACTAGCCCGGGATTCAGCCACTAGTGGCGGGCACGATTCCCCAAACACCGGTCCGATAATACGCGCGCATATCCCCAAACACCGGCCCGATAATACGCGCACAATTCCCCAAACACCGGCGCGGATTTCAGCCACTATTGGAGGGCACAAGTCCCCCAACACTAGCCCAGTTCTCAGCCACTAGTGGCGGGCACAATTCCCCAAACACCGGTCCGATAATACGCGCGCATATCCCCAAACACCGGCCCGATAATACGCGCACAATTCCCCAAACACCGGCGCGGATTTCAGCCACTATTGGCGGGCACAAGTCCCCCAACACTAGCCCGGGATTCAGCCACTAGTGGCGGGCACAATTCCCCAAACACCGGTCCGATAATACGCGCGCATATCCCCAAACACCGGCCCGATAATACGCGCACAATTCCCCAAACACCGGCGCGGATTTCAGCCACTATTGGCGGGCACAAGTCCCCCAACACTAGCCCGGGATTCAGCCACTAGTGGCGGGCACAATTCCCCAAACACCGGTCCGATAATACGCGCGCATATCCCCAAACACCGGCCCGATAATACGCGCACAATTCCCCAAACACCGGCGCGGATTTCAGCCACTATTGGCGGGCACAAGTCCCCCAACACTAGCCCGGGATTCAGCCACTAGTGGCGGGCACGATTCCCCAAACACCGGTCCGATAATACGCGCGCATATCCCCAAACACCGGCCCGATAATACGCGCACAATTCCCCAAACACCGGCGCGGATTTCAGCCACTATTGGCGGGCACAAGTCCCCAAACACTAGCCAAGTTCTCAGCCACTAGTGGCGGGCACAATTCCCCAAACACCGGTCCGATAATACGCGCGCATATCCCCAAACACCGGCCCGATAATACGCGCACAATTCCCCAAACACCGGTCCGATAATACGCGCGCATATCCCCAAACACCGGCCCGATAATACGCGCACAATTCCCCAAACACCGGCGCGGATTTCAGCCACTATTGGCGGGCACAAGTCCCCCAACACTAGCCCGGGATTCAGCCACTAGTGGCGGGCACGATTCCCCAAACACCGGTCCGATAATACGCGCGCATATCCCCAAACACCGGCCCGATAATACGCGCACAATTCCCCAAACACCGGCGCGGATTTCAGCCACTATTGGCGGGCACAAGTCCCCAAACACTAGCCAAGTTCTCAGCCACTAGTGGCGGGCACAATTCCCCAAACACCGGTCCGATAATACGCGCGCATATCCCCAAACACCGGCCCGATAATACGCGCACAATTCCCCAAACACCGGCGCGGATTTCAGCCACTATTGGCGGGCACAAGTCCCCCAACACTAGCCCGGGATTCAGCCACTAGTGGCGGGCACAATTCCCCAAACACCGGTCCGATAATACGCGCGCATATCCCCAAACACCGGCCCGATAATACGCGCACAATTCCCCAAACACCGGCGCGGATTTCAGCCACTATTGGCGGGCACAAGTCCCCCAACACTAGCCCGGGATTCAGCCACTAGTGGCGGGCACGATTCCCCAAACACCGGTCCGATAATACGCGCGCATATCCCCAAACACCGGCCCGATAATACGCGCACAATTCCCCAAACACCGGCGCGGATTTCAGCCACTATTGGCGGGCACAAGTCCCCCAACACTAGCCCGGGATTCAGCCACTAGTGGCGGGCACGATTCCCCAAACACCGGTCCGATAATACGCGCGCATATCCCCAAACACCGGCCCGATAATACGCGCACAATTCCCCAAACACCGGCGCGGATTTCAGCCACTATTGGCGGGCACAAGTCCCCCAACACTAGCCCGGGATTCAGCCACTAGTGGCGGGCACGATTCCCCAAACACCGGTCCGATAATACGCGCGCATATCCCCAAACACCGGTCCGATAATACGCGCGCATATCCCCAAACACCGGCCCGATAATACGCGCGCATATCCCCAAACACCGGCCCGATAATATGCGCACAATTCCCCAAACACCGGCCCGGATTTCAGCCACTAGTGGCGGGCACAAGTCCCCCAACACTAGCCCGGGATTCAGCCACTAGTGGCGGGCACGATTCCCCAAACACCGGTCCGATAATACGCGCGCATATCCCCAAACACCGGCCCGATAATACGCGCACAATTCCCCAAACACCGGCGCGGATTTCAGCCACTATTGGCGGGCACAAGTCCCTCAACACTAGCCCGGATTTCAGCCACTATTGGAGGGCACAAGTCCCCCAACACTAGCCCAGTTCTCAGCCACTAGTGGCGGGCACAATTCCCCAAACACCGGTCCGATAATACGCGCGCATATCCCCAAACACCGGCCCGATAATACGCGCACAATTCCCCAAACACCGGCGCGGATTTCAGCCACTATTGGCGGGCACAAGTCCCCCAACACTAGCCCGGGATTCAGCCACTAGTGGCGGGCACGATTCCCCAAACACCGGTCCGATAATACGCGCGCATATCCCCAAACACCGGCCCGATAATACGCGCACAATTCCCCAAACACCGGCGCGGATTTCAGCCACTATTGGCGGGCACAAGTCCCCCAACACTAGCCCGGGATTCAGCCACTAGTGGCGGGCACGATTCCCCAAACACCGGTCCGATAATACGCGCGCATATCCCCAAACACCGGCCCGATAATACGCGCGCATATCCCCAAACACCGGCCCGATAATACGCGCACAATTCCCCAAACACCGGCGCGGATTTCAGCCACTATTGGCGGGCACAAGTCCCCCAACACTAGCCCGGGATTCAGCCACTAGTGGCGGGCACGATTCCCCAAACACCGGTCCGATAATACGCGCGCATATCCCCAAACACCGGCCCGATAATACGCGCACAATTCCCCAAACACCGGCGCGGATTTCAGCCACTATTGGCGGGCACAAGTCCCCCAACACTAGCCCGGGATTCAGCCACTAGTGGCGGGCACGATTCCCCAAACACCGGCCCGATAATACGCGCACAATTCCCCAAACACCGGCGCGGATTTCAGCCACTAGTGGCGGGCACAAGTCCCCCAACACTAGCCAAGTTCTCAGCCACTATTGGCGGGCACAAGTCCCCCAACACTAGCCCGGGATTCAGCCACTAGTGGCGGGCACGATTCCCCAAACACCGGTCCGATAATACGCGCGCATATCCCCAAACACCGGCCCGATAATACGCGCACAATTCCCCAAACACCGGCCCGGATTTCAGCCACTAGTGGCGGGCACAAGTCCCCAAACACTAGCCAAGTTCTCAGCCACTAGTGGCGGGCACAATTCCCCAAACACCGGTCCGATAATACGCGCGCATATCCCCAAACACCGGCCCGATAATACGCGCACAATTCCCCAAACACCGGCGCGGATTTCAGCCACTATTGGCGGGCACAAGTCCCCCAACACTAGCCCGGGATTCAGCCACTAGTGGCGGGCACGATTCCCCAAACACCGGTCCGATAATACGCGCGCATATCCCCAAACACCGGCCCGATAATACGCGCACAATTCCCCAAACACCGGCGCGGATTTCAGCCACTATTGGCGGGCACAAGTCCCCCAACACTAGCCCGGGATTCAGCCACTAGTGGCGGGCACGATTCCCCAAACACCGGTCCGATAATACGCGCGCATATCCCCAAACACCGGCCCGATAATACGCGCGCATATCCCCAAACACCGGCCCGATAATACGCGCACAATTCCCCAAACACCGGCCCGGATTTCAGCCACTAGTGGCGGGCACAAGTCCCCCAACACTAGCCCAGTTCTCAGCCACTAGTGGCGGGCACAATTCCCCAAACACCGGTCCGATAATACGCGCGCATATCCCCAAACACCGGCCCGATAATACGCGCACAATTCCCCAAACACCGGCGCGGATTTCAGCCACTATTGGCGGGCACAAGTCCCCCAACACTAGCCCGGGATTCAGCCACTAGTGGCGGGCACGATTCCCCAAACACCGGTCCGATAATACGCGCGCATATCCCCAAACACCGGCCCGATAATACGCGCACAATTCCCCAAACACCGGCGCGGATTTCAGCCACTAGTGGCGGGCACAAGTCCCCCAACACTAGCCCGGGATTCAGCCACTAGTGGCGGGCACAATTCCCCAAACACCGGTCCGATAATACGCGCGCATATCCCCAAACACCGGCCCGATAATACGCGCACAATTCCCCAAACACCGGCGCGGATTTCAGCCACTATTGGCGGGCACAAGTCCCCCAACACTAGCCCGGGATTCAGCCACTAGTGGCGGGCACGATTCCCCAAACACCGGTCCGATAATACGCGCGCATATCCCCAAACACCGGCCCGATAATACGCGCACAATTCCCCAAACACCGGCGCGGATTTCAGCCACTATTGGCGGGCACAAGTCCCCCAACACTAGCCCGGGATTCAGCCACTAGTGGCGGGCACGATTCCCCAAACACCGGTCCGATAATACGCGCGCATATCCCCAAACACCGGCCCGATAATACGCGCGCATATCCCCAAACACCGGCCCGATAATACGCGCACAATTCCCCAAACACCGGCCCGGATTTCAGCCACTAGTGGCGGGCACAAGTCCCCCAACACTAGCCCAGTTCTCAGCCACTAGTGGCGGGCACAATTCCCCAAACACCGGTCCGATAATACGCGCGCATATCCCCAAACACCGGCCCGATAATACGCGCACAATTCCCCAAACACCGGCGCGGATTTCAGCCACTATTGGCGGGCACAAGTCCCCCAACACTAGCCCGGGATTCAGCCACTAGTGGCGGGCACGATTCCCCAAACACCGGTCCGATAATACGCGCGCATATCCCCAAACACCGGCCCGATAATACGCGCACAATTCCCCAAACACCGGCCCGGATTTCAGCCACTAGTGGCGGGCACAAGTCCCCAAACACTAGCCAAGTTCTCAGCCACTAGTGGCGGGCACAATTCCCCAAACACCGGTCCGATAATACGCGCGCATATCCCCAAACACCGGCCCGATAATACGCGCGCATATCCCCAAACACCGGCCCGATAATACGCGCACAATTCCCCAAACACCGGCGCGGATTTCAGCCACTAGTGGCGGGCACAAGTCCCCCAACACTAGCCCGGGATTCAGCCACTAGTGGCGGGCACAATTCCCCAAACACCGGTCCGATAATACGCGCGCATATCCCCAAACACCGGCCCGATAATACGCGCACAATTCCCCAAACACCGGCGCGGATTTCAGCCACTATTGGCGGGCACAAGTCCCCCAACACTAGCCCGGGATTCAGCCACTAGTGGCGGGCACGATTCCCCAAACACCGGTCCGATAATACGCGCGCATATCCCCAAACACCGGCCCGATAATACGCGCACAATTCCCCAAACACCGGCGCGGATTTCAGCCACTATTGGCGGGCACAAGTCCCCCAACACTAGCCCGGGATTCAGCCACTAGTGGCGGGCACGATTCCCCAAACACCGGTCCGATAATACGCGCGCATATCCCCAAACACCGGCCCGATAATACGCGCGCATATCCCCAAACACCGGCCCGATAATACGCGCACAATTCCCCAAACACCGGCCCGGATTTCAGCCACTAGTGGCGGGCACAAGTCCCCCAACACTAGCCCAGTTCTCAGCCACTAGTGGCGGGCACAATTCCCCAAACACCGGTCCGATAATACGCGCGCATATCCCCAAACACCGGCCCGATAATACGCGCACAATTCCCCAAACACCGGCGCGGATTTCAGCCACTATTGGCGGGCACAAGTCCCCCAACACTAGCCCGGGATTCAGCCACTAGTGGCGGGCACGATTCCCCAAACACCGGTCCGATAATACGCGCGCATATCCCCAAACACCGGCCCGATAATACGCGCACAATTCCCCAAACACCGGCCCGGATTTCAGCCACTAGTGGCGGGCACAAGTCCCCAAACACTAGCCAAGTTCTCAGCCACTAGTGGCGGGCACAATTCCCCAAACACCGGTCCGATAATACGCGCGCATATCCCCAAACACCGGCCCGATAATACGCGCACAATTCCCCAAACACCGGCGCGGATTTCAGCCACTATTGGCGGGCACAAGTCCCCCAACACTAGCCCGGGATTCAGCCACTAGTGGCGGGCACGATTCCCCAAACACCGGTCCGATAATACGCGCGCATATCCCCAAACACCGGCCCGATAATACGCGCACAATTCCCCAAACACCGGCCCGGATTTCAGCCACTAGTGGCGGGCACAAGTCCCCAAACACTAGCCAAGTTCTCAGCCACTAGTGGCGGGCACAATTCCCCAAACACCGGTCCGATAATACGCGCGCATATCCCCAAACACCGGCCCGATAATACGCGCACAATTCCCCAAACACCGGCGCGGATTTCAGCCACTATTGGCGGGCACAAGTCCCCCAACACTAGCCCGGGATTCAGCCACTAGTGGCGGGCACGATTCCCCAAACACCGGTCCGATAATACGCGCGCATATCCCCAAACACCGGCCCGATAATATGCGCACAATTCCCCAAACACCGGCCCGGATTTCAGCCACTATTGGCGGGCACAAGTCCCCCAACACTAGCCCGGGATTCAGCCACTAGTGGCGGGCACGATTCCCCAAACACCGGTCCGATAATACGCGCGCATATCCCCAAACACCGGCCCGATAATACGCGCGCATATCCCCAAACACCGGCCCGATAATATGCGCACAATTCCCCAAACACCGGCCCGGATTTCAGCCACTAGTGGCGGGCACAAGTCCCCCAACACTAGCCCGGGATTCAGCCACTAGTGGCGGGCACGATTCCCCAAACACCGGTCCGATAATACGCGCGCATATCCCCAAACACCGGCCCGATAATACGCGCGCATATCCCCAAACACCGGCCCGATAATATGCGCACAATTCCCCAAACACCGGCCCGGATTTCAGCCACTAGTGGCGGGCACAAGTCCCCCAACACTAGCCCGGGATTCAGCCACTAGTGGCGGGCACGATTCCCCAAACACCGGTCCGATAATACGCGCGCATATCCCCAAACACCGGCCCGATAATATGCGCACAATTCCCCAAACACCGGCCCGGATTTCAGCCACTATTGGCGGGCACAAGTCCCCCAACACTAGCCCGGGATTCAGCCACTAGTGGCGGGCACGATTCCCCAAACACCGGTCCGATAATACGCGCGCATATCCCCAAACACCGGCCCGATAATACGCGCACAATTCCCCAAACACCGGCGCGGATTTCAGCCACTATTGGCGGGCACAAGTCCCCCAACACTAGCCCGGGATTCAGCCACTAGTGGCGGGCACGATTCCCCAAACACCGGTCCGATAATACGCGCGCATATCCCCAAACACCGGCCCGATAATACGCGCACAATTCCCCAAACACCGGCGCGGATTTCAGCCACTATTGGCGGGCACAAGTCCCCCAACACTAGCCCGGGATTCAGCCACTAGTGGCGGGCACGATTCCCCAAACACCGGTCCGATAATACGCGCGCATATCCCCAAACACCGGTCCGATAATACGCGCGCATATCCCCAAACACCGGCCCGATAATACGCGCGCATATCCCCAAACACCGGCCCGATAATATGCGCACAATTCCCCAAACACCGGCCCGGATTTCAGCCACTAGTGGCGGGCACAAGTCCCCCAACACTAGCCCGGGATTCAGCCACTAGTGGCGGGCACGATTCCCCAAACACCGGTCCGATAATACGCGCGCATATCCCCAAACACCGGCCCGATAATACGCGCGCATATCCCCAAACACCGGCCCGATAATATGCGCACAATTCCCCAAACACCGGCCCGGATTTCAGCCACTAGTGGCGGGCACAAGTCCCCCAACACTAGCCCGGGATTCAGCCACTAGTGGCGGGCACGATTCCCCAAACACCGGTCCGATAATACGCGCGCATATCCCCAAACACCGGCCCGATAATATGCGCACAATTCCCCAAACACCGGCCCGGATTTCAGCCACTATTGGCGGGCACAAGTCCCCCAACACTAGCCCGGGATTCAGCCACTAGTGGCGGGCACGATTCCCCAAACACCGGTCCGATAATACGCGCGCATATCCCCAAACACCGGCCCGATAATACGCGCGCAATTCCCCAAACACCGGCCCGATAATACGCGCACAATTCCCCAAACACCGGCGCGGATTTCAGCCACTATTGGCGGGCACAAGTCCCCCAACACTAGCCCGGGATTCAGCCACTAGTGGCGGGCACGATTCCCCAAACACCGGTCCGATAATACGCGCGCATATCCCCAAACACCGGCCCGATAATACGCGCACAATTCCCCAAACACCGGCGCGGATTTCAGCCACTATTGGAGGGCACAAGTCCCCCAACACTAGCCCAGTTCTCAGCCACTAGTGGCGGGCACAATTCCCCAAACACCGGTCCGATAATACGCGCGCATATCCCCAAACACCGGCCCGATAATACGCGCACAATTCCCCAAACACCGGTCCGATAATACGCGCGCATATCCCCAAACACCGGCCCGATAATACGCGCGCATATCCCCAAACACCGGCGCGGATTTCAGCCACTATTGGCGGGCACAAGTCCCCCAACACTAGCCCGGGATTCAGCCACTAGTGGCGGGCACGATTCCCCAAACACCGGTCCGATAATACGCGCGCATATCCCCAAACACCGGCCCGATAATACGCGCGCAATTCCCCAAACACCGGTCCGATAATACGCGCGCATATCCCCAAACACCGGCCCGATAATACGCGCGCATATCCCCAAACACCGGCGCGGATTTCAGCCACTATTGGCGGGCACAAGTCCCCCAACACTAGCCCGGGATTCAGCCACTAGTGGCGGGCACGATTCCCCAAACACCGGTCCGATAATACGCGCGCATATCCCCAAACACCGGCCCGATAATACGCGCGCAATTCCCCAAACACCGGCCCGATAATACGCGCACAATTCCCCAAACACCGGCGCGGATTTCAGCCACTATTGGCGGGCACAAGTCCCCCAACACTAGCCCGGGATTCAGCCACTAGTGGCGGGCACGATTCCCCAAACACCGGTCCGATAATACGCGCGCATATCCCCAAACACCGGCCCGATAATACGCGCACAATTCCCCAAACACCGGCGCGGATTTCAGCCACTATTGGAGGGCACAAGTCCCCCAACACTAGCCCAGTTCTCAGCCACTAGTGGCGGGCACAATTCCCCAAACACCGGTCCGATAATACGCGCGCATATCCCCAAACACCGGCCCGATAATACGCGCACAATTCCCCAAACACCGGTCCGATAATACGCGCGCATATCCCCAAACACCGGCCCGATAATACGCGCGCATATCCCCAAACACCGGCGCGGATTTCAGCCACTATTGGCGGGCACAAGTCCCCCAACACTAGCCCGGGATTCAGCCACTAGTGGCGGGCACGATTCCCCAAACACCGGTCCGATAATACGCGCGCATATCCCCAAACACCGGCCCGATAATACGCGCGCAATTCCCCAAACACCGGCCCGATAATACGCGCACAATTCCCCAAACACCGGCGCGGATTTCAGCCACTATTGGCGGGCACAAGTCCCCCAACACTAGCCCGGGATTCAGCCACTAGTGGCGGGCACGATTCCCCAAACACCGGTCCGATAATACGCGCGCATATCCCCAAACACCGGCCCGATAATACGCGCACAATTCCCCAAACACCGGCGCGGATTTCAGCCACTATTGGAGGGCACAAGTCCCCCAACACTAGCCCAGTTCTCAGCCACTAGTGGCGGGCACAATTCCCCAAACACCGGTCCGATAATACGCGCGCATATCCCCAAACACCGGCCCGATAATACGCGCACAATTCCCCAAACACCGGCGCGGATTTCAGCCACTATTGGCGGGCACAAGTCCCCCAACACTAGCCCGGGATTCAGCCACTAGTGGCGGGCACAATTCCCCAAACACCGGTCCGATAATACGCGCGCATATCCCCAAACACCGGCCCGATAATACGCGCACAATTCCCCAAACACCGGCGCGGATTTCAGCCACTATTGGCGGGCACAAGTCCCCCAACACTAGCCCGGGATTCAGCCACTAGTGGCGGGCACAATTCCCCAAACACCGGTCCGATAATACGCGCGCATATCCCCAAACACCGGCCCGATAATACGCGCACAATTCCCCAAACACCGGCGCGGATTTCAGCCACTATTGGCGGGCACAAGTCCCCCAACACTAGCCCGGGATTCAGCCACTAGTGGCGGGCACGATTCCCCAAACACCGGTCCGATAATACGCGCGCATATCCCCAAACACCGGCCCGATAATACGCGCACAATTCCCCAAACACCGGCGCGGATTTCAGCCACTATTGGCGGGCACAAGTCCCCCAACACTAGCCCGGGATTCAGCCACTAGTGGCGGGCACGATTCCCCAAACACCGGTCCGATAATACGCGCGCATATCCCCAAACACCGGCCCGATAATACGCGCACAATTCCCCAAACACCGGCGCGGATTTCAGCCACTATTGGCGGGCACAAGTCCCCCAACACTAGCCCGGGATTCAGCCACTAGTGGCGGGCACGATTCCCCAAACACCGGTCCGATAATACGCGCGCATATCCCCAATAACTGGTCCGATAATACGCGCGCATATCCCCAAACACCGGCCCGATAATACGCGCGCATATCCCCAAACACCGGCCCGATAATATGCGCACAATTCCCCAAACACCGGCCCGGATTTCAGCCACTAGTGGCGGGCACAAGTCCCCCAACACTAGCCCGGGATTCAGCCACTAGTGGCGGGCACGATTCCCCAAACACCGGTCCGATAATACGCGCGCATATCCCCAAACACCGGCCCGATAATACGCGCACAATTCCCCAAACACCGGCGCGGATTTCAGCCACTATTGGCGGGCACAAGTCCCCCAACACTAGCCCGGGATTCAGCCACTAGTGGCGGGCACAATTCCCCAAACACCGGTCCGATAATACGCGCGCATATCCCCAAACACCGGCCCGATAATACGCGCACAATTCCCCAAACACCGGCGCGGATTTCAGCCACTATTGGCGGGCACAAGTCCCCCAACACTAGCCCGGGATTCAGCCACTAGTGGCGGGCACGATTCCCCAAACACCGGTCCGATAATACGCGCGCATATCCCCAAACACCGGCCCGATAATACGCGCACAATTCCCCAAACACCGGCCCGGATTTCAGCCACTAGTGGCGGGCACAAGTCCCCAAACACTAGCCAAGTTCTCAGCCACTAGTGGCGGGCACAATTCCCCAAACACCGGTCCGATAATACGCGCGCATATCCCCAAACACCGGCCCGATAATACGCGCACAATTCCCCAAACACCGGCGCGGATTTCAGCCACTATTGGCGGGCACAAGTCCCCCAACACTAGCCCGGGATTCAGCCACTAGTGGCGGGCACGATTCCCCAAACACCGGTCCGATAATACGCGCGCATATCCCCAAACACCGGCCCGATAATACGCGCACAATTCCCCAAACACCGGCCCGGATTTCAGCCACTAGTGGCGGGCACAAGTCCCCAAACACTAGCCAAGTTCTCAGCCACTAGTGGCGGGCACAATTCCCCAAACACCGGTCCGATAATACGCGCGCATATCCCCAAACACCGGCCCGATAATACGCGCACAATTCCCCAAACACCGGCGCGGATTTCAGCCACTATTGGCGGGCACAAGTCCCCCAACACTAGCCCGGGATTCAGCCACTAGTGGCGGGCACGATTCCCCAAACACCGGTCCGATAATACGCGCGCATATCCCCAAACACCGGCCCGATAATACGCGCACAATTCCCCAAACACCGGCCCGATAATACGCGCGCAATTCCCCAAACACCGGCCCGATAATACGCGCACATTTCCCCAAACACCGGCGCGGATTTCAGCCACTATTGGCGGGCACAAGTCCCCCAACACTAGCCCGGGATTCAGCCACTATTGGCGGGCACAAGTCCCCCAACACTAGCCCGGGATTCAGCCACTAGTGGCGGGCACGATTCCCCAAACACCGGCCCGGCGCTGAGTATATGGCCTCCGAAAGGCCCATACATTCAGACGGGTCCATGTATTTTCAACGACAGCAGCAGTACCGCCAAAATCCATGCAGCGGCGCTGGATTTATGGCCTCCGAAAGGCCCATTCATTCAGACGGGTCCATGTATTTTCAGCGACAGCCGCAGTACCGCCAAAATCCATGCAGAGGCGCTGAGTTTATGGCCTCCGAAAGGCCCATTCATTCAGACGGGTCCATGTATTTTCAGCGACAGCAGCAGTACCGCCAAAATCCATGCAGCGGCGCTGTATTTATGGCCTCCGAAAGGCCCATTCATTACCAACGGGGCTGCAGTAGCATCCCGCGGCCACGCAGGGGCAGATATTGTGAGGGAATTACATGGTAGTGGACGGAGCGCCCATGCATTTCCAATGGGAGTGCAGTACCTCAAAAATCCGCTCCAAGCCACCGAACTTGAGGGCCCGACGTTCCCTCAACACTAGCCCAGTGCAATCGACATTTCGTTCTGTGTACATTGTTACACAGAATGACAATACAAGGGAATTATTATTATTATTATTATTATTATGTATTCAGCCACTAGTGGCGGGCACAATACCCCAAACACTGGCCCGGCGCTGGCTGAGTTTATGGCCTCTGAAAGGCCCATACATTCAGACGGGTCCATGTATTTTCAGTTTTCCGTAGCAGGTGTGATTGTTTGTTTAATTAGGTAGTTTGTGTTGGTGACGGTGTTCCTAACTGTGGTGGCTTGTTTGTAGAATGTGGGGCCCTGCGTTTGTGTTATGTTGATTTCTGGTAATTTACTTTTTACTAAGTAGTCTTTCAGGTTTTTGTTTCTTTTAAAGGCTGAGATGATTTTGTAATCTTGGATTATGCTTGTGTTCTGTAGTGTCTGATTTATATTTTGTCCATTCATTCAGACGGGTCCATGTATTTTCAGCGACAGCCGCAGTACCGCCAAAATCCATGCAGCGGCGCTGGATTTATGGCCTCCGAAAGGCCCATTCATTCAGACGGGTCCATGTATTTTCAGCGACAGCCGCAGTACCGCCAAAATCCATGCAGAGGCGCTGAGTTTATGGCCTCCGAAAGGCCCATTCATTCAGACGGGTCCATGTATTTTCAACGACAGCCGCAGTACCGCCAAAATCCATGCAGCGGCGCTGTATTTATGGCCTCCGAAAGGCCCATTCATTCCCAACGGGGCAGCAGTAGCATCGCGCGGCCACGCGGGGGCAGATATTGTGAGGGAATTACATTGTAGTGGACGGAGCGCCCTTGCATTTCCAATGGGAGTGCAGTACCTCAAAAATCCGCTCCAAGCCACCGAACTTGAGGGCCCGACGTTCCCTCAACACTAGCCCAGTGCAATCGACATTTCGTTCTGTGTACATTGTTACACAGAATGACAATACAAGGGAATTATTATTATTATTATTATTATTATGTATTCAGCCACTAGTGGCGGGCACAATACCCCAAACACTGGCCCGGCGCTGGCTGAGTTTATGGCCTCCGAAAGGCCCATACATTCAGACGGGTCCATGTATTTTCAGTTTTCCGTAGCAGGTGTGATTGTTTGTTTAATTAGGTAGTTTGTGTTGGTGACGGTGTTCCTAACTGTGGTGGCTTGTTTGTAGAATGTGGGGCCCTGCGTTTGTGTTATGTTGATTTCTGGTAATTTACTTTTTACTAAGTAGTCTTTCAGGTTTTTGTTTCTTTTAAAGGCTGAGATGATTTTGTAATCTTGGATTATGCTTGTGTTCTGTAGTGTCTGATTTATATTTTGTCCATTCATTCAGACGGGTCCATGTATTTTCAGCGACAGCCGCAGTACCGCCAAAATCCATGCAGCGGCGCTGGGTTTATGGAATCCGAAAGGCCCATTCATTCAGACGGGTCCATGTATTTTCAACGACAGCCGCAGTACCGCCAAAATCCATGCAGCGGCGCTGTATTTATGGCCTCCGAAAGGCCCATTCATTCCCAACGGGGCAGCAGTAGCATCGCGCGGCCACGCGGGGGCAGATATTGTGAGGGAATTACATTGTAGTGGACGGAGCGCCCATGCATTTCCAATGGGAGTGCAGTACCTCAAAAATCCGCTCCAAGCCACCGAACTTGAGGGCCCGACGTTCCCTCAACACTAGCCCAGTGCAATCGACATTTCGTTCTGTGTACATTGTTACACAGAATGACAATACAAGGGAATTATTATTATTATTATTATTATTATGTATTCAGCCACTAGTGGCGGGCACAATACCCCAAACACTGGCCCGGCGCTGGCTGAGTTTATGGCCTCCGAAAGGCCCATACATTCAGACGGGTCCATGTATTTTCAGTTTTCCGTAGCAGGTGTGATTGTTTGTTTAATTAGGTAGTTTGTGTTGGTGACGGTGTTCCTAACTGTGGTGGCTTGTTTGTAGAATGTGGGGCCCTGCGTTTGTGTTATGTTGATTTCTGGTAATTTACTTTTTACTAAGTAGTCTTTCAGGTTTTTGTTTCTTTTAAAGGCTGAGATGATTTTGTAATCTTGGATTATGCTTGTGTTCTGTAGTGTCTGATTTATATTTTGTCCATTCATTCAGACGGGTCCATGTATTTTCAGCGACAGCCGCAGTACTGCCAAAATCCATGCAGCGGCGCTGAGTTTATGGCCTCCGAAAGGCCCATTCATTCAGACGGGTCCATGTATTTTCAGCGACAGCCGCAGTACCGCCAAAATCCATGCAGCGGCGCTGGGTTTATGGAATCCGAAAGGCCCATTCATTCAGACGGGTCCATGTATTTTCAACGACAGCCGCAGTACCGCCAAAATCCATGCAGCGGCGCTGTATTTATGGCCTCCGAAAGGCCCATTCATTCCCAACGGGGCAGCAGTAGCATCGCGCGGCCACGCGGGGGCAGATATTGTGAGGGAATTACATTGTAGTGGACGGAGCGCCCATGCATTTCCAATGGGAGTGCAGTACCTCAAAAATCCGCTCCAAGCCACCGAACTTGAGGGCCCGACGTTCCCTCAACACTAGCCCAGTGCAATCGACATTTCGTTCTGTGTACATTGTTACACAGAATGACAATACAAGGGAATTATTATTATTATTATTATTATTATGTATTCAGCCACTAGTGGCGGGCACAATACCCCAAACACTGGCCCGGCGCTGGCTGAGTTTATGGCCTCCGAAAGGCCCATACATTCAGACGGGTCCATGTATTTTCAGTTTTCCGTAGCAGGTGTGATTGTTTGTTTAATTAGGTAGTTTGTGTTGGTGACGGTGTTCCTAACTGTGGTGGCTTGTTTGTAGAATGTGGGGCCCTGCGTTTGTGTTATGTTGATTTCTGGTAATTTACTTTTTACTAAGTAGTCTTTCAGGTTTTTGTTTCTTTTAAAGGCTGAGATGATTTTGTAATCTTGGATTATGCTTGTGTTCTGTAGTGTCTGATTTATATTTTGTCCATTCATTCAGACGGGTCCATGTATTTTCAGCGACAGCCGCAGTACCGCCAAAATCCATGCAGCGGCGCTGAGTTTATGGCCTCCGAAAGGCCCATTCATTCAGACGGGTCCATGTATTTTCAGCGACAGCCGCAGTACCGCCAAAATCCATGCAGCGGCGCTGGGTTTATGGAATCCGAAAGGCCCATTCATTCAGACGGGTCCATGTATTTTCAACGACAGCCGCAGTACCGCCAAAATCCATGCAGCGGCGCTGTATTTATGGCCTCCGAAAGGCCCATTCATTCCCAACGGGGCAGCAGTAGCATCGCGCGGCCACGCGGGGGCAGATATTGTGAGGGAATTACATTGTAGTGGACGGAGCGCCCATGTATGGCCAATGCATTTCCAATGGGAGTGCAGTACCTCAAAAATCCGCTAGAGGGCCCCGAACTTGAGGGCCCGGCGTTCCCTCAAGTGCCGATTTTATACCCCCTTCTCCAGCCGACAGCCAGAATTATATTAGGGACTCGCAATTTTGAGAGGTGAGCACCAGGGCTAATCAGCGGCCACCCGTGACCATTGAGTCCGACAGAGCAGAGGCTAGGGGCGGCCTCGCATCTCGCAATTACCGAGGGAAGATGCCGGTTCTCGAAAAATTTCTAAGTTTTTCAAATTTTAAAGTATTGAAGTATTTAGGGCGCTTCCCGCGGCCCTGGCTTTTGCATGTACCCCTCTAAGCTCCGGTTCTCGAAAAATGTCTAAGTTTTTCAAACTTTAAAGTATTGAAGCCGGACTTCCGCGGAGGCTGACAGGGGGCCTCCATCGAAGCACCCTTCACCCCCGGGTGAGCCGGCGTCGGCCCACGGGCCTGCCGGTTCCCCAACTGAGCGATTGGCACACGAGACCCGCCTCGGAGGGCCCACGTCGGCCGGCGCAAGCCGGTGTTCGGGCGTGCGGCTCCTCCGGCTTTGCGGGTCAAGCTCCAGCGCCGAGGATACTAGGCAAACGTTGGGCCCCCCCGAGCCGAGTGGATACCCGCCTCAGAAAGAGCTGGGGCGGTACGTACGGACGGCCTCACTAAGAGGGAACGGAAGCTACTAAAGCACACGTATAACTGTCCGATGTGCGAACGAAAGTGAGGCCGGACGAATCCGATACGAGTTACGAGTGAGGCGGGATCCACGGCTGGCACTCGCGGGGCCCTCTTGCGAAACCATGCCTCGGCGTGAACCTTTTGGCGGCAGAACCAAGACGAACCGAGGTCGAGCTTCCGTCTCGAGCCACACCCAGACGTCCGACCGTCGCGGAGCCCGACGCCACGCGTGCTAGGGCTCCGCGCGAAACATCGTTTCACGACACCCGCTCGTCAGCCCGTCCGAACGTATACGAGTGTCGCGCGGCCCCCCGGGCCCGGCTGTAGCCACAGCCTCGTCCCGGACCAGGGCCGCACCGCCACCAGCAGCGCCCCCCCGGCGGCAGACGCACTCTGGTTGATCCTGCCAGTAGCATATGCTTGTTTTCAAGATTAAGCCATGCATGTCTAAGTACGAATGGCCAGTACAGTGAAACTGCGAACGGCTCATTAAATCAGTTATGGTTCCTTTGATCGCTCCACCGTTACTTGGATAACTGTGGCAAATCCAGAGCTAATACATGCAAACGAGCGCCGACTCGCGGGCGGGGCTCCGGCCTCGCCCCGGGGACGCGTGCATTTATCAGACACAAAAACCCACGCGGTGTCCGGCGGGCGGGGGCTCAGCCGTCGCGCGCGTCCCCCGCGTCCGGCCTCCGCCTCTCCGGGCGGGGGCGTAAGCGGCGCGGGCGGCTCCGCGCGCGCCGGTCCTCGTTCCGCCGGCCCGGCCCCCCCTTTGTGTTGACTCAGGATAACCTCGTGCCGATCGCTCGCCCACCCGAGGCGGCGACGACTCATTCGAATGTCTGCCCTATCAACTTTCGATGGTAGACTCTGCGCCTACCATGGTGACCACGGGTAACGGGGAATCAGGGTTCGATTCCGGAGAGGGAGCATGAGAAACGGCTACCACATCCAAGGAAGGCAGCAGGCGCGCAAATTACCCACTCCCGACACGGGGAGGTAGTGACGAAAAATAACAATACGGGACTCGTTCGAGTCTCCGTAATTGGAATGAGCCGAACACAAACCCATCGGCCAGCATCCATTGGAGGGCAAGTCTGGTGCCAGCAGCCGCGGTAATTCCAGCTCCAATAGCGTATTTTAAAGTTGCTGCAGTTAAAAAGCTCCTAGTTGGACCCCGGGACGCGAGCTGACGGTCCGCCGCGAGGCGTGCATCCGTCTGTCCCAGCCCCTGCCTCTCGGCAAAAGCCCCCGTGATGCCCTTCGCTGGGTGTCACTCGCGGGGCCCGAAGCGTTTACTTTGAGGAAATTAGAGTGTTCAAAGCAGGCCACACGGCCGCCCCTGCATATCGCAGCTGGGAATAATGGAATAGGACTCCGGTTCTATTTTGTGGGTTGTCATGAACTGGGGCCATGATTAAGAGGGACGGCCGGGGGCATTCGTACTGCGCCGCTAGAGGTGAAATTCTTGGACCGGCGCAAGACGGACGAGAGCGAAAGCATTTGCCAAGAATGTTTTCATTAATCAAGAACGAAAGTCGGAGGTTCGAAGACGATCAGATACCGTCCTAGTTCCGACCATAAACGATGCCGACTCGCGATCCGGCGGCGTTATTCCCATGACCCGCCGAGCAGCACCCGGGAAACCGACCAAGTGTCTGGGTTCCGGGGGGAGTATTGTTGCAAAGCTGAAACTTAAAGGAATTGACGGAAGGGCACCACCAGGAGTGGAGCATGCGGCTTAATTTGACTCAACACGGGAAACCTCACCCGGCCCGGACACGGAAAGGATTGACAGATTGAAGGCTCTTTCTCGATACCGTGGGTGGTGGTGCATGGCCGTTCGTAGTTGGTGGAGCGATTTGTCTGGTTAATTCCGATAACGAACGAGACTCAAACATACTAAATAGTACCGCGGCCCCCCGCGCGGTCGGCGGCAGAAAACTTCTTAGAGGGACAAGTGGCTCTCAGCCACACGAGAATGAGCAATAACAGGTCTGTGATGCCCTTAGATGTCCGGGGCTGCACGCGCGCCACACTGAGCGTATAAGCGCGTCGTCTATCCCCGCGCCGGCAGGCGCGGGTAATCCTATGAACCCCGCTCGTGACAGGGCCTGGGGATTGCAATTATTTCCCACCAACGAGGAATTCCCAGTAAGCGCGGGTCATTAGCCTGCGTTGATTAAGTCCCTGCCCTTTGTACACACCGCCCGTCGCTACTACCGATCGGATGGCTTAGTGAGGTCCTCGGATAGTCCCCGCCGGGGCCGGCCCCGGCTCCGGCGGTGTGCCAGAAGACGGTCGAACTTGACTATCTAGAGGAAGTAAAAGTCGTAACAAGGTTTCTGTAGGTGAACCTGCAGAAGGATCATTAACGTACGAGCGGCAGCAGATCCGCCTCGGTACACCCCCGACGAGCCAGACGCCGAGGGCGGCGGGTCGTCGCAGGCGGAGGAAGAGGGTAGACCGGGACGGGACGGGACGGGGGGCGCGGCGCGGGTCACTCCCGGGCCGCGCGTCGGAGCGAGTTCGGCGGGCGCCACGCGGCGCGGCGCGACGCGAGAAAAGGCGGCGGGCGATGTCGCGCTACCTCCGTGCGAGCGGGGTAGCGCGCTCGTCCGACGACCCCAGTAGCGCGGCGCGGCGCGACGACAGGCGACCGCCAGCGACGGGCGAAAGGCGGCGGCCGTGCGCGGGACCCCCGTAACCGGGGAATCCCCCTCTGCCGACGACCCTAGCTCGGCGCGGTTCTCGCGCTTCCGGCGCGCGCTTCCGGGGCGGCACTCGCCTCGACGACCTCCCGTCCTTTAAAGGTAACGGTTCGGGCCGGCGCCCCGGCGTCCGTCCGCCCGTCGGTGTCGCGTGTCCGTGCGGCGCGGGGCTGCTCTCGGCGAGGGTCGCCGAGCAAGCGGATCCCCGCACGGATCACAACGGCCGTATGGCGGCGGCGTCGGGACGCCCGCCCGAGACGAAGGTTCAGGGCGACGAAACGGTGCTCCCACCGGCTACCTTTTTCCCCGGCCAAACGCGTCCGTCGGCCGGAGCCCTCGAGGGGCCGCGTAGCGCGCGCGTGGGCCGGCCCCCGGACACCGGAGTCCCTCCCGGGGCTCCGGACACCGGGGGTTCGGTTCCGCGCGGTCCGCCGCGGT
>NW_028283152.1:45000-62500 GCF_059441175.1 Urocampus carinirostris
AGCCGGGGACCGGCCCACAAGAGGCGGCAGCCGGTCCCCAAACACCGGCCGGGGACCGGCCCACAGGAGGCGGCAGCCGGTCCCCAAACACCGGCCGGGGACCGGCCCACAGGAGGCGGCAGCCGGTCCCCAAACACCAGCCGGGGACCGGCCCACAGGAGGCGGCAGCCGGTCCCCAAACACCAGCCGGGGACCGGCCCACAAGAGGCGGCAGCCAGTCCCCAAACACCAGCCGGGGACCGGCCCACAAGAGGCGGCAGCCGGTCCCCAAACACCAGCCGGGGACCGGCCCACAAGAGGCGGCAGCCGGTCCCCAAACACCGGCCGGGGACCGGCCCACAGGAGGCGGCAGCCGGTCCCCAAACACCAGCCGGGGACCGGCCCACAGGAGGCGGCAGCCGGTCCCCAAACACCGGCCGGGGACCGGCCCACAGGAGGCGGCAGCCGGTCCCCAAACACTGGCCGGGGAGTGGCACAAATTCTAAGTCCCACGAGCCCCTGGTGACCCGACAATCGGACTTAGTGCAATTTTCCAAGTGCTGCAAGCCAATGTTGGCCCGACAAGTCCCCAAACGGCAGCCCGGTTTTGAGCCACTAGTGTCGGCCTATAAGTCCCCAAACACCGGCCCGGTTTTACGACCACTAGTCCCCCAACACTAGCCCGGGATTCAGCCACTAGTGGCGGGCACGATTCCCCAAACACCGGTCCGATAATACGCGCGCATATCCCCAAACACCGGCCCGATAATACGCGCGCAATTCCCCAAACACCGGCCCGATAATACGCGCACAATTCCCCAAACACCGGCGCGGATTTCAGCCACTATTGGCGGGCACAAGTCCCCCAACACTAGCCCGGGATTCAGCCACTAGTGGCGGGCACGATTCCCCAAACACCGGTCCGATAATACGCGCGCATATCCCCAAACACCGGCCCGATAATACGCGCACAATTCCCCAAACACCGGCGCGGATTTCAGCCACTATTGGCGGGCACAAGTCCCCCAACACTAGCCCGGGATTCAGCCACTAGTGGCGGGCACGATTCCCCAAACACCGGTCCGATAATACGCGCGCATATCCCCAAACACCGGCCCGATAATACGCGCACAATTCCCCAAACACCGGCGCGGATTTCAGCCACTATTGGCGGGCACAAGTCCCCCAACACTAGCCCGGGATTCAGCCACTAGTGGCGGGCACGATTCCCCAAACACCGGTCCGATAATACGCGCGCATATCCCCAAACACCGGCCCGATAATACGCGCACAATTCCCCAAACACCGGCGCGGATTTCAGCCACTATTGGCGGGCACAAGTCCCCAAACACTAGCCAAGTTCTCAGCCACTAGTGGCGGGCACAATTCCCCAAACACCGGTCCGATAATACGCGCGCATATCCCCAAACACCGGCCCGATAATACGCGCACAATTCCCCAAACACCGGTCCGATAATACGCGCGCATATCCCCAAACACCGGCCCGATAATACGCGCACAATTCCCCAAACACCGGCGCGGATTTCAGCCACTATTGGCGGGCACAAGTCCCCCAACACTAGCCCGGGATTCAGCCACTAGTGGCGGGCACGATTCCCCAAACACCGGTCCGATAATACGCGCGCATATCCCCAAACACCGGCCCGATAATACGCGCACAATTCCCCAAACACCGGCGCGGATTTCAGCCACTATTGGCGGGCACAAGTCCCCAAACACTAGCCAAGTTCTCAGCCACTAGTGGCGGGCACAATTCCCCAAACACCGGTCCGATAATACGCGCGCATATCCCCAAACACCGGCCCGATAATACGCGCACAATTCCCCAAACACCGGCGCGGATTTCAGCCACTATTGGCGGGCACAAGTCCCCCAACACTAGCCCGGGATTCAGCCACTAGTGGCGGGCACAATTCCCCAAACACCGGTCCGATAATACGCGCGCATATCCCCAAACACCGGCCCGATAATACGCGCACAATTCCCCAAACACCGGCGCGGATTTCAGCCACTATTGGCGGGCACAAGTCCCCCAACACTAGCCCGGGATTCAGCCACTAGTGGCGGGCACGATTCCCCAAACACCGGTCCGATAATACGCGCGCATATCCCCAAACACCGGCCCGATAATACGCGCACAATTCCCCAAACACCGGCGCGGATTTCAGCCACTATTGGCGGGCACAAGTCCCCCAACACTAGCCCGGGATTCAGCCACTAGTGGCGGGCACGATTCCCCAAACACCGGTCCGATAATACGCGCGCATATCCCCAAACACCGGCCCGATAATACGCGCACAATTCCCCAAACACCGGCGCGGATTTCAGCCACTATTGGCGGGCACAAGTCCCCCAACACTAGCCCGGGATTCAGCCACTAGTGGCGGGCACGATTCCCCAAACACCGGTCCGATAATACGCGCGCATATCCCCAAACACCGGTCCGATAATACGCGCGCATATCCCCAAACACCGGCCCGATAATACGCGCGCATATCCCCAAACACCGGCCCGATAATATGCGCACAATTCCCCAAACACCGGCCCGGATTTCAGCCACTAGTGGCGGGCACAAGTCCCCCAACACTAGCCCGGGATTCAGCCACTAGTGGCGGGCACGATTCCCCAAACACCGGTCCGATAATACGCGCGCATATCCCCAAACACCGGCCCGATAATACGCGCACAATTCCCCAAACACCGGCGCGGATTTCAGCCACTATTGGCGGGCACAAGTCCCTCAACACTAGCCCGGATTTCAGCCACTATTGGAGGGCACAAGTCCCCCAACACTAGCCCAGTTCTCAGCCACTAGTGGCGGGCACAATTCCCCAAACACCGGTCCGATAATACGCGCGCATATCCCCAAACACCGGCCCGATAATACGCGCACAATTCCCCAAACACCGGCGCGGATTTCAGCCACTATTGGCGGGCACAAGTCCCCCAACACTAGCCCGGGATTCAGCCACTAGTGGCGGGCACGATTCCCCAAACACCGGTCCGATAATACGCGCGCATATCCCCAAACACCGGCCCGATAATACGCGCACAATTCCCCAAACACCGGCGCGGATTTCAGCCACTATTGGCGGGCACAAGTCCCCCAACACTAGCCCGGGATTCAGCCACTAGTGGCGGGCACGATTCCCCAAACACCGGTCCGATAATACGCGCGCATATCCCCAAACACCGGCCCGATAATACGCGCGCATATCCCCAAACACCGGCCCGATAATACGCGCACAATTCCCCAAACACCGGCGCGGATTTCAGCCACTATTGGCGGGCACAAGTCCCCCAACACTAGCCCGGGATTCAGCCACTAGTGGCGGGCACGATTCCCCAAACACCGGTCCGATAATACGCGCGCATATCCCCAAACACCGGCCCGATAATACGCGCACAATTCCCCAAACACCGGCGCGGATTTCAGCCACTATTGGCGGGCACAAGTCCCCCAACACTAGCCCGGGATTCAGCCACTAGTGGCGGGCACGATTCCCCAAACACCGGCCCGATAATACGCGCACAATTCCCCAAACACCGGCGCGGATTTCAGCCACTAGTGGCGGGCACAAGTCCCCCAACACTAGCCAAGTTCTCAGCCACTATTGGCGGGCACAAGTCCCCCAACACTAGCCCGGGATTCAGCCACTAGTGGCGGGCACGATTCCCCAAACACCGGTCCGATAATACGCGCGCATATCCCCAAACACCGGCCCGATAATACGCGCACAATTCCCCAAACACCGGCCCGGATTTCAGCCACTAGTGGCGGGCACAAGTCCCCAAACACTAGCCAAGTTCTCAGCCACTAGTGGCGGGCACAATTCCCCAAACACCGGTCCGATAATACGCGCGCATATCCCCAAACACCGGCCCGATAATACGCGCACAATTCCCCAAACACCGGCGCGGATTTCAGCCACTATTGGCGGGCACAAGTCCCCCAACACTAGCCCGGGATTCAGCCACTAGTGGCGGGCACGATTCCCCAAACACCGGTCCGATAATACGCGCGCATATCCCCAAACACCGGCCCGATAATACGCGCACAATTCCCCAAACACCGGCGCGGATTTCAGCCACTATTGGCGGGCACAAGTCCCCCAACACTAGCCCGGGATTCAGCCACTAGTGGCGGGCACGATTCCCCAAACACCGGTCCGATAATACGCGCGCATATCCCCAAACACCGGCCCGATAATACGCGCGCATATCCCCAAACACCGGCCCGATAATACGCGCACAATTCCCCAAACACCGGCCCGGATTTCAGCCACTAGTGGCGGGCACAAGTCCCCCAACACTAGCCCAGTTCTCAGCCACTAGTGGCGGGCACAATTCCCCAAACACCGGTCCGATAATACGCGCGCATATCCCCAAACACCGGCCCGATAATACGCGCACAATTCCCCAAACACCGGCGCGGATTTCAGCCACTATTGGCGGGCACAAGTCCCCCAACACTAGCCCGGGATTCAGCCACTAGTGGCGGGCACGATTCCCCAAACACCGGTCCGATAATACGCGCGCATATCCCCAAACACCGGCCCGATAATACGCGCACAATTCCCCAAACACCGGCGCGGATTTCAGCCACTAGTGGCGGGCACAAGTCCCCCAACACTAGCCCGGGATTCAGCCACTAGTGGCGGGCACAATTCCCCAAACACCGGTCCGATAATACGCGCGCATATCCCCAAACACCGGCCCGATAATACGCGCACAATTCCCCAAACACCGGCGCGGATTTCAGCCACTATTGGCGGGCACAAGTCCCCCAACACTAGCCCGGGATTCAGCCACTAGTGGCGGGCACGATTCCCCAAACACCGGTCCGATAATACGCGCGCATATCCCCAAACACCGGCCCGATAATACGCGCACAATTCCCCAAACACCGGCGCGGATTTCAGCCACTATTGGCGGGCACAAGTCCCCCAACACTAGCCCGGGATTCAGCCACTAGTGGCGGGCACGATTCCCCAAACACCGGTCCGATAATACGCGCGCATATCCCCAAACACCGGCCCGATAATACGCGCGCATATCCCCAAACACCGGCCCGATAATACGCGCACAATTCCCCAAACACCGGCCCGGATTTCAGCCACTAGTGGCGGGCACAAGTCCCCCAACACTAGCCCAGTTCTCAGCCACTAGTGGCGGGCACAATTCCCCAAACACCGGTCCGATAATACGCGCGCATATCCCCAAACACCGGCCCGATAATACGCGCACAATTCCCCAAACACCGGCGCGGATTTCAGCCACTATTGGCGGGCACAAGTCCCCCAACACTAGCCCGGGATTCAGCCACTAGTGGCGGGCACGATTCCCCAAACACCGGTCCGATAATACGCGCGCATATCCCCAAACACCGGCCCGATAATACGCGCACAATTCCCCAAACACCGGCGCGGATTTCAGCCACTATTGGCGGGCACAAGTCCCCCAACACTAGCCCGGGATTCAGCCACTAGTGGCGGGCACGATTCCCCAAACACCGGTCCGATAATACGCGCGCATATCCCCAAACACCGGCCCGATAATACGCGCGCATATCCCCAAACACCGGCCCGATAATACGCGCACAATTCCCCAAACACCGGCCCGGATTTCAGCCACTAGTGGCGGGCACAAGTCCCCCAACACTAGCCCAGTTCTCAGCCACTAGTGGCGGGCACAATTCCCCAAACACCGGTCCGATAATACGCGCGCATATCCCCAAACACCGGCCCGATAATACGCGCACAATTCCCCAAACACCGGCGCGGATTTCAGCCACTATTGGCGGGCACAAGTCCCCCAACACTAGCCCGGGATTCAGCCACTAGTGGCGGGCACGATTCCCCAAACACCGGTCCGATAATACGCGCGCATATCCCCAAACACCGGCCCGATAATACGCGCACAATTCCCCAAACACCGGCGCGGATTTCAGCCACTAGTGGCGGGCACAAGTCCCCCAACACTAGCCCGGGATTCAGCCACTAGTGGCGGGCACAATTCCCCAAACACCGGTCCGATAATACGCGCGCATATCCCCAAACACCGGCCCGATAATACGCGCACAATTCCCCAAACACCGGCGCGGATTTCAGCCACTATTGGCGGGCACAAGTCCCCCAACACTAGCCCGGGATTCAGCCACTAGTGGCGGGCACGATTCCCCAAACACCGGTCCGATAATACGCGCGCATATCCCCAAACACCGGCCCGATAATACGCGCACAATTCCCCAAACACCGGCGCGGATTTCAGCCACTATTGGCGGGCACAAGTCCCCCAACACTAGCCCGGGATTCAGCCACTAGTGGCGGGCACGATTCCCCAAACACCGGTCCGATAATACGCGCGCATATCCCCAAACACCGGCCCGATAATACGCGCACAATTCCCCAAACACCGGCCCGATAATACGCGCGCAATTCCCCAAACACCGGCCCGATAATACGCGCACATTTCCCCAAACACCGGCGCGGATTTCAGCCACTATTGGCGGGCACAAGTCCCCCAACACTAGCCCGGGATTCAGCCACTATTGGCGGGCACAAGTCCCCCAACACTAGCCCGGGATTCAGCCACTAGTGGCGGGCACGATTCCCCAAACACCGGCCCGGCGCTGAGTATATGGCCTCCGAAAGGCCCATACATTCAGACGGGTCCATGTATTTTCAACGACAGCAGCAGTACCGCCAAAATCCATGCAGCGGCGCTGGATTTATGGCCTCCGAAAGGCCCATTCATTCAGACGGGTCCATGTATTTTCAGCGACAGCCGCAGTACCGCCAAAATCCATGCAGAGGCGCTGAGTTTATGGCCTCCGAAAGGCCCATTCATTCAGACGGGTCCATGTATTTTCAGCGACAGCAGCAGTACCGCCAAAATCCATGCAGCGGCGCTGTATTTATGGCCTCCGAAAGGCCCATTCATTACCAACGGGGCTGCAGTAGCATCCCGCGGCCACGCAGGGGCAGATATTGTGAGGGAATTACATGGTAGTGGACGGAGCGCCCATGCATTTCCAATGGGAGTGCAGTACCTCAAAAATCCGCTCCAAGCCACCGAACTTGAGGGCCCGACGTTCCCTCAACACTAGCCCAGTGCAATCGACATTTCGTTCTGTGTACATTGTTACACAGAATGACAATACAAGGGAATTATTATTATTATTATTATTATTATGTATTCAGCCACTAGTGGCGGGCACAATACCCCAAACACTGGCCCGGCGCTGGCTGAGTTTATGGCCTCTGAAAGGCCCATACATTCAGACGGGTCCATGTATTTTCAGTTTTCCGTAGCAGGTGTGATTGTTTGTTTAATTAGGTAGTTTGTGTTGGTGACGGTGTTCCTAACTGTGGTGGCTTGTTTGTAGAATGTGGGGCCCTGCGTTTGTGTTATGTTGATTTCTGGTAATTTACTTTTTACTAAGTAGTCTTTCAGGTTTTTGTTTCTTTTAAAGGCTGAGATGATTTTGTAATCTTGGATTATGCTTGTGTTCTGTAGTGTCTGATTTATATTTTGTCCATTCATTCAGACGGGTCCATGTATTTTCAGCGACAGCCGCAGTACCGCCAAAATCCATGCAGCGGCGCTGGATTTATGGCCTCCGAAAGGCCCATTCATTCAGACGGGTCCATGTATTTTCAGCGACAGCCGCAGTACCGCCAAAATCCATGCAGAGGCGCTGAGTTTATGGCCTCCGAAAGGCCCATTCATTCAGACGGGTCCATGTATTTTCAACGACAGCCGCAGTACCGCCAAAATCCATGCAGCGGCGCTGTATTTATGGCCTCCGAAAGGCCCATTCATTCCCAACGGGGCAGCAGTAGCATCGCGCGGCCACGCGGGGGCAGATATTGTGAGGGAATTACATTGTAGTGGACGGAGCGCCCTTGCATTTCCAATGGGAGTGCAGTACCTCAAAAATCCGCTCCAAGCCACCGAACTTGAGGGCCCGACGTTCCCTCAACACTAGCCCAGTGCAATCGACATTTCGTTCTGTGTACATTGTTACACAGAATGACAATACAAGGGAATTATTATTATTATTATTATTATTATGTATTCAGCCACTAGTGGCGGGCACAATACCCCAAACACTGGCCCGGCGCTGGCTGAGTTTATGGCCTCCGAAAGGCCCATACATTCAGACGGGTCCATGTATTTTCAGTTTTCCGTAGCAGGTGTGATTGTTTGTTTAATTAGGTAGTTTGTGTTGGTGACGGTGTTCCTAACTGTGGTGGCTTGTTTGTAGAATGTGGGGCCCTGCGTTTGTGTTATGTTGATTTCTGGTAATTTACTTTTTACTAAGTAGTCTTTCAGGTTTTTGTTTCTTTTAAAGGCTGAGATGATTTTGTAATCTTGGATTATGCTTGTGTTCTGTAGTGTCTGATTTATATTTTGTCCATTCATTCAGACGGGTCCATGTATTTTCAGCGACAGCCGCAGTACCGCCAAAATCCATGCAGCGGCGCTGGGTTTATGGAATCCGAAAGGCCCATTCATTCAGACGGGTCCATGTATTTTCAACGACAGCCGCAGTACCGCCAAAATCCATGCAGCGGCGCTGTATTTATGGCCTCCGAAAGGCCCATTCATTCCCAACGGGGCAGCAGTAGCATCGCGCGGCCACGCGGGGGCAGATATTGTGAGGGAATTACATTGTAGTGGACGGAGCGCCCATGCATTTCCAATGGGAGTGCAGTACCTCAAAAATCCGCTCCAAGCCACCGAACTTGAGGGCCCGACGTTCCCTCAACACTAGCCCAGTGCAATCGACATTTCGTTCTGTGTACATTGTTACACAGAATGACAATACAAGGGAATTATTATTATTATTATTATTATTATGTATTCAGCCACTAGTGGCGGGCACAATACCCCAAACACTGGCCCGGCGCTGGCTGAGTTTATGGCCTCCGAAAGGCCCATACATTCAGACGGGTCCATGTATTTTCAGTTTTCCGTAGCAGGTGTGATTGTTTGTTTAATTAGGTAGTTTGTGTTGGTGACGGTGTTCCTAACTGTGGTGGCTTGTTTGTAGAATGTGGGGCCCTGCGTTTGTGTTATGTTGATTTCTGGTAATTTACTTTTTACTAAGTAGTCTTTCAGGTTTTTGTTTCTTTTAAAGGCTGAGATGATTTTGTAATCTTGGATTATGCTTGTGTTCTGTAGTGTCTGATTTATATTTTGTCCATTCATTCAGACGGGTCCATGTATTTTCAGCGACAGCCGCAGTACCGCCAAAATCCATGCAGCGGCGCTGAGTTTATGGCCTCCGAAAGGCCCATTCATTCAGACGGGTCCATGTATTTTCAGCGACAGCCGCAGTACCGCCAAAATCCATGCAGCGGCGCTGGGTTTATGGAATCCGAAAGGCCCATTCATTCAGACGGGTCCATGTATTTTCAACGACAGCCGCAGTACCGCCAAAATCCATGCAGCGGCGCTGTATTTATGGCCTCCGAAAGGCCCATTCATTCCCAACGGGGCAGCAGTAGCATCGCGCGGCCACGCGGGGGCAGATATTGTGAGGGAATTACATTGTAGTGGACGGAGCGCCCATGCATTTCCAATGGGAGTGCAGTACCTCAAAAATCCGCTCCAAGCCACCGAACTTGAGGGCCCGACGTTCCCTCAACACTAGCCCAGTGCAATCGACATTTCGTTCTGTGTACATTGTTACACAGAATGACAATACAAGGGAATTATTATTATTATTATTATTATTATGTATTCAGCCACTAGTGGCGGGCACAATACCCCAAACACTGGCCCGGCGCTGGCTGAGTTTATGGCCTCCGAAAGGCCCATACATTCAGACGGGTCCATGTATTTTCAGTTTTCCGTAGCAGGTGTGATTGTTTGTTTAATTAGGTAGTTTGTGTTGGTGACGGTGTTCCTAACTGTGGTGGCTTGTTTGTAGAATGTGGGGCCCTGCGTTTGTGTTATGTTGATTTCTGGTAATTTACTTTTTACTAAGTAGTCTTTCAGGTTTTTGTTTCTTTTAAAGGCTGAGATGATTTTGTAATCTTGGATTATGCTTGTGTTCTGTAGTGTCTGATTTATATTTTGTCCATTCATTCAGACGGGTCCATGTATTTTCAGCGACAGCCGCAGTACCGCCAAAATCCATGCAGCGGCGCTGAGTTTATGGCCTCCGAAAGGCCCATTCATTCAGACGGGTCCATGTATTTTCAGCGACAGCCGCAGTACCGCCAAAATCCATGCAGCGGCGCTGGGTTTATGGAATCCGAAAGGCCCATTCATTCAGACGGGTCCATGTATTTTCAACGACAGCCGCAGTACCGCCAAAATCCATGCAGCGGCGCTGTATTTATGGCCTCCGAAAGGCCCATTCATTCCCAACGGGGCAGCAGTAGCATCGCGCGGCCACGCGGGGGCAGATATTGTGAGGGAATTACATTGTAGTGGACGGAGCGCCCATGCATTTCCAATGGGAGTGCAGTACCTCAAAAATCCGCTCCAAGCCACCGAACTTGAGGGCCCGACGTTCCCTCAACACTAGCCCAGTGCAATCGACATTTCGTTCTGTGTACATTGTTACACAGAATGACAATACAAGGGAATTATTATTATTATTATTATTATTATGTATTCAGCCACTAGTGGCGGGCACAATACCCCAAACACTGGCCCGGCGCTGGCTGAGTTTATGGCCTCCGAAAGGCCCATACATTCAGACGGGTCCATGTATTTTCAGTTTTCCGTAGCAGGTGTGATTGTTTGTTTAATTAGGTAGTTTGTGTTGGTGACGGTGTTCCTAACTGTGGTGGCTTGTTTGTAGAATGTGGGGCCCTGCGTTTGTGTTATGTTGATTTCTGGTAATTTACTTTTTACTAAGTAGTCTTTCAGGTTTTTGTTTCTTTTAAAGGCTGAGATGATTTTGTAATCTTGGATTATGCTTGTGTTCTGTAGTGTCTGATTTATATTTTGTCCATTCATTCAGACGGGTCCATGTATTTTCAGCGACAGCCGCAGTACCGCCAAAATCCATGCAGCGGCGCTGAGTTTATGGCCTCCGAAAGGCCCATTCATTCAGACGGGTCCATGTATTTTCAGCGACAGCCGCAGTACCGCCAAAATCCATGCAGCGGCGCTGGGTTTATGGAATCCGAAAGGCCCATTCATTCAGACGGGTCCATGTATTTTCAACGACAGCCGCAGTACCGCCAAAATCCATGCAGCGGCGCTGTATTTATGGCCTCCGAAAGGCCCATTCATTCCCAACGGGGCAGCAGTAGCATCGCGCGGCCACGCGGGGGCAGATATTGTGAGGGAATTACATTGTAGTGGACGGAGCGCCCATGCATTTCCAATGGGAGTGCAGTACCTCAAAAATCCGCTCCAAGCCACCGAACTTGAGGGCCCGACGTTCCCTCAACACTAGCCCAGTGCAATCGACATTTCGTTCTGTGTACATTGTTACACAGAATGACAATACAAGGGAATTATTATTATTATTATTATTATTATGTATTCAGCCACTAGTGGCGGGCACAATACCCCAAACACTGGCCCGGCGCTGGCTGAGTTTATGGCCTCCGAAAGGCCCATACATTCAGACGGGTCCATGTATTTTCAGTTTTCCGTAGCAGGTGTGATTGTTTGTTTAATTAGGTAGTTTGTGTTGGTGACGGTGTTCCTAACTGTGGTGGCTTGTTTGTAGAATGTGGGGCCCTGCGTTTGTGTTATGTTGATTTCTGGTAATTTACTTTTTACTAAGTAGTCTTTCAGGTTTTTGTTTCTTTTAAAGGCTGAGATGATTTTGTAATCTTGGATTATGCTTGTGTTCTGTAGTGTCTGATTTATATTTTGTCCATTCATTCAGACGGGTCCATGTATTTTCAGCGACAGCCGCAGTACCGCCAAAATCCATGCAGCGGCGCTGAGTTTATGGCCTCCGAAAGGCCCATTCATTCAGACGGGTCCATGTATTTTCAGCGACAGCCGCAGTACCGCCAAAATCCATGCAGCGGCGCTGGGTTTATGGAATCCGAAAGGCCCATTCATTCAGACGGGTCCATGTATTTTCAACGACAGCCGCAGTACCGCCAAAATCCATGCAGCGGCGCTGTATTTATGGCCTCCGAAAGGCCCATTCATTCCCAACGGGGCAGCAGTAGCATCGCGCGGCCACGCGGGGGCAGATATTGTGAGGGAATTACATTGTAGTGGACGGAGCGCCCATGCATTTCCAATGGGAGTGCAGTACCTCAAAAATCCGCTCCAAGCCACCGAACTTGAGGGCCCGACGTTCCCTCAACACTAGCCCAGTGCAATCGACATTTCGTTCTGTGTACATTGTTACACAGAATGACAATACAAGGGAATTATTATTATTATTATTATTATTATGTATTCAGCCACTAGTGGCGGGCACAATACCCCAAACACTGGCCCGGCGCTGGCTGAGTTTATGGCCTCCGAAAGGCCCATACATTCAGACGGGTCCATGTATTTTCAGTTTTCCGTAGCAGGTGTGATTGTTTGTTTAATTAGGTAGTTTGTGTTGGTGACGGTGTTCCTAACTGTGGTGGCTTGTTTGTAGAATGTGGGGCCCTGCGTTTGTGTTATGTTGATTTCTGGTAATTTACTTTTTACTAAGTAGTCTTTCAGGTTTTTGTTTCTTTTAAAGGCTGAGATGATTTTGTAATCTTGGATTATGCTTGTGTTCTGTAGTGTCTGATTTATATTTTGTCCATTCATTCAGACGGGTCCATGTATTTTCAGCGACAGCCGCAGTACCGCCAAAATCCATGCAGCGGCGCTGAGTTTATGGCCTCCGAAAGGCCCATTCATTCAGACGGGTCCATGTATTTTCAGCGACAGCCGCAGTACCGCCAAAATCCATGCAGCGGCGCTGGGTTTATGGAATCCGAAAGGCCCATTCATTCAGACGGGTCCATGTATTTTCAACGACAGCCGCAGTACCGCCAAAATCCATGCAGCGGCGCTGTATTTATGGCCTCCGAAAGGCCCATTCATTCCCAACGGGGCAGCAGTAGCATCGCGCGGCCACGCGGGGGCAGATATTGTGAGGGAATTACATTGTAGTGGACGGAGCGCCCATGTATGGCCAATGCATTTCCAATGGGAGTGCAGTACCTCAAAAATCCGCTAGAGGGCCCCGAACTTGAGGGCCCGGCGTTCCCTCAAGTGCCGATTTTATACCCCCTTCTCCAGCCGACAGCCAGAATTATATTAGGGACTCGCAATTTTGAGAGGTGAGCACCAGGGCTAATCAGCGGCCACCCGTGACCATTGAGTCCGACAGAGCAGAGGCTAGGGGCGGCCTCGCATCTCGCAATTACCGAGGGAAGATGCCGGTTCTCGAAAAATTTCTAAGTTTTTCAAATTTTAAAGTATTGAAGTATTTAGGGCGCTTCCCGCGGCCCTGGCTTTTGCATGTACCCCTCTAAGCTCCGGTTCTCGAAAAATGTCTAAGTTTTTCAAACTTTAAAGTATTGAAGCCGGACTTCCGCGGAGGCTGACAGGGGGCCTCCATCGAAGCACCCTTCACCCCCGGGTGAGCCGGCGTCGGCCCACGGGCCTGCCGGTTCCCCAACTGAGCGATTGGCACACGAGACCCGCCTCGGAGGGCCCACGTCGGCCGGCGCAAGCCGGTGTTCGGGCGTGCGGCTCCTCCGGCTTTGCGGGTCAAGCTCCAGCGCCGAGGATACTAGGCAAACGTTGGGCCCCCCCGAGCCGAGTGGATACCCGCCTCAGAAAGAGCTGGGGCGGTACGTACGGACGGCCTCACTAAGAGGGAACGGAAGCTACTAAAGCACACGTATAACTGTCCGATGTGCGAACGAAAGTGAGGCCGGACGAATCCGATACGAGTTACGAGTGAGGCGGGATCCACGGCTGGCACTCGCGGGGCCCTCTTGCGAAACCATGCCTCGGCGTGAACCTTTTGGCGGCAGAACCAAGACGAACCGAGGTCGAGCTTCCGTCTCGAGCCACACCCAGACGTCCGACCGTCGCGGAGCCCGACGCCACGCGTGCTAGGGCTCCGCGCGAAACATCGTTTCACGACACCCGCTCGTCAGCCCGTCCGAACGTATACGAGTGTCGCGCGGCCCCCCGGGCCCGGCTGTAGCCACAGCCTCGTCCCGGACCAGGGCCGCACCGCCACCAGCAGCGCCCCCCCGGCGGCAGACGCACTCTGGTTGATCCTGCCAGTAGCATATGCTTGTTTTCAAGATTAAGCCATGCATGTCTAAGTACGAATGGCCAGTACAGTGAAACTGCGAACGGCTCATTAAATCAGTTATGGTTCCTTTGATCGCTCCACCGTTACTTGGATAACTGTGGCAAATCCAGAGCTAATACATGCAAACGAGCGCCGACTCGCGGGCGGGGCTCCGGCCTCGCCCCGGGGACGCGTGCATTTATCAGACACAAAAACCCACGCGGTGTCCGGCGGGCGGGGGCTCAGCCGTCGCGCGCGTCCCCCGCGTCCGGCCTCCGCCTCTCCGGGCGGGGGCGTAAGCGGCGCGGGCGGCTCCGCGCGCGCCGGTCCTCGTTCCGCCGGCCCGGCCCCCCCTTTGTGTTGACTCAGGATAACCTCGTGCCGATCGCTCGCCCACCCGAGGCGGCGACGACTCATTCGAATGTCTGCCCTATCAACTTTCGATGGTAGACTCTGCGCCTACCATGGTGACCACGGGTAACGGGGAATCAGGGTTCGATTCCGGAGAGGGAGCATGAGAAACGGCTACCACATCCAAGGAAGGCAGCAGGCGCGCAAATTACCCACTCCCGACACGGGGAGGTAGTGACGAAAAATAACAATACGGGACTCGTTCGAGTCTCCGTAATTGGAATGAGCCGAACACAAACCCATCGGCCAGCATCCATTGGAGGGCAAGTCTGGTGCCAGCAGCCGCGGTAATTCCAGCTCCAATAGCGTATTTTAAAGTTGCTGCAGTTAAAAAGCTCCTAGTTGGACCCCGGGACGCGAGCTGACGGTCCGCCGCGAGGCGTGCATCCGTCTGTCCCAGCCCCTGCCTCTCGGCAAAAGCCCCCGTGATGCCCTTCGCTGGGTGTCACTCGCGGGGCCCGAAGCGTTTACTTTGAGGAAATTAGAGTGTTCAAAGCAGGCCACACGGCCGCCCCTGCATATCGCAGCTGGGAATAATGGAATAGGACTCCGGTTCTATTTTGTGGGTTGTCATGAACTGGGGCCATGATTAAGAGGGACGGCCGGGGGCATTCGTACTGCGCCGCTAGAGGTGAAATTCTTGGACCGGCGCAAGACGGACGAGAGCGAAAGCATTTGCCAAGAATGTTTTCATTAATCAAGAACGAAAGTCGGAGGTTCGAAGACGATCAGATACCGTCCTAGTTCCGACCATAAACGATGCCGACTCGCGATCCGGCGGCGTTATTCCCATGACCCGCCGAGCAGCACCCGGGAAACCGACCAAGTGTCTGGGTTCCGGGGGGAGTATTGTTGCAAAGCTGAAACTTAAAGGAATTGACGGAAGGGCACCACCAGGAGTGGAGCATGCGGCTTAATTTGACTCAACACGGGAAACCTCACCCGGCCCGGACACGGAAAGGATTGACAGATTGAAGGCTCTTTCTCGATACCGTGGGTGGTGGTGCATGGCCGTTCGTAGTTGGTGGAGCGATTTGTCTGGTTAATTCCGATAACGAACGAGACTCAAACATACTAAATAGTACCGCGGCCCCCCGCGCGGTCGGCGGCAGAAAACTTCTTAGAGGGACAAGTGGCTCTCAGCCACACGAGAATGAGCAATAACAGGTCTGTGATGCCCTTAGATGTCCGGGGCTGCACGCGCGCCACACTGAGCGTATAAGCGCGTCGTCTATCCCCGCGCCGGCAGGCGCGGGTAATCCTATGAACCCCGCTCGTGACAGGGCCTGGGGATTGCAATTATTTCCCACCAACGAGGAATTCCCAGTAAGCGCGGGTCATTAGCCTGCGTTGATTAAGTCCCTGCCCTTTGTACACACCGCCCGTCGCTACTACCGATCGGATGGCTTAGTGAGGTCCTCGGATAGTCCCCGCCGGGGCCGGCCCCGGCTCCGGCGGTGTGCCAGAAGACGGTCGAACTTGACTATCTAGAGGAAGTAAAAGTCGTAACAAGGTTTCTGTAGGTGAACCTGCAGAAGGATCATTAACGTACGAGCGGCAGCAGATCCGCCTCGGTACACCCCCGACGAGCCAGACGCCGAGGGCGGCGGGTCGTCGCAGGCGGAGGAAGAGGGTAGACCGGGACGGGACGGGACGGGGGGCGCGGCGCGGGTCACTCCCGGGCCGCGCGTCGGAGCGAGTTCGGCGGGCGCCACGCGGCGCGGCGCGACGCGAGAAAAGGCGGCGGGCGATGTCGCGCTACCTCCGTGCGAGCGGGGTAGCGCGCTCGTCCGACGACCCCAGTAGCGCGGCGCGGCGCGACGACAGGCGACCGCCAGCGACGGGCGAAAGGCGGCGGCCGTGCGCGGGACCCCCGTAACCGGGGAATCCCCCTATGCCGACGACCCTAGCTCGGCGCGGTTCTCGCGCTTCCGGCGCGCGCTTCCGGGGCGGCACTCGCCTCGACGACCTCCCGTCCTTTAAAGGTAACGGTTCGGGCCGGCGCCCCGGCGTCCGTCCGCCCGTCGGTGTCGCGTGTCCGTGCGGCGCGGGGCTGCTCTCGGCGAGGGTCGCCGAGCAAGCGGATCCCCGCACGGATCACAACGGCCGTATGGCGGCGGCGTCGGGACGCCCGCCCGAGACGAAGGTTCAGGGCGACGAAACGGTGCTCCCACCGGCTACCTTTTTCCCCGGCCAAACGCGTCCGTCGGCCGGAGCCCTCGAGGGGCCGCGTAGCGCGCGCGTGGGCCGGCCCCCGGACACCGGAGTCCCTCCCGGGGCTCCGGACACCGGGGGTTCGGTTCCGCGCGGTCCGCCGCGGTCTCCTCTGTCCATCCATAGTCCGGGCAGGCCGCGGCCGGGTCGGGGGCCAGTCCCCCCTCGGTGTCAGCGCGGTCGCGCCGCCCTTGTAAACCAAACCCACTCGCTGACGGGTAGCAACACCCAAAGCGTCGCTTCGCGGCGCGGCGGGGCTTCCAAGTCGGATGGCCTTCCGGGGTCCGGGTAGGAGACGCCGGGGGCCGGCCTCAGCGCCGAGCCCCCGACCTACCCGGCGAGTCCGGTCGCCGAGTCGTGTCAGGCCCGAGCGGGAGACGCCGGGCGCCGGCCTCAGCGCCGAGCGCCCGACCTACCCGGGCCGACGCACGTCTCGGGCGCCGTCGCGGCCCCGAGCGGGAGACGCCGGGCGCCGGCCTCAGCGCCGCGCGCCCGACCCGCTCGGCTCGTCGCGGCGTCGCGCGTATCGCGCCCGTCGGTAACCGCGCCGCGGGTTAGGGGCTCGCTCGCGGGAGCGACCGAACGGCACCCGCGGCGCGTTCGTCTCCGGTACAAACCCTGTCGTGAATTTGTCTCCGATCG
>NW_028283152.1:70000-97500 GCF_059441175.1 Urocampus carinirostris
AGCCGGTCCCCAAACACCAGCCGGGGACCGGCCCACAGGAGGCGGCAGCCGGTCCCCAAACACCGGCCGGGGACCGGCCCACAGGAGGCGGCAGCCGGTCCCCAAACACCAGCCGGGGACCGGCCCACAGGAGGCGGCAGCCGGTCCCCAAACACCAGCCGGGGACCGGCCCACAAGAGGCGGCAGCCGGTCCCCAAACACCGGCCGGGGACCGGCCCACAGGAGGCGGCAGCCGGTCCCCAAACACCGGCCGGGGACCGGCCCACAGGAGGCGGCAGCCGGTCCCCAAACACCAGCCGGGGACCGGCCCACAGGAGGCGGCAGCCGGTCCCCAAACACCAGCCGGGGACCGGCCCACAAGAGGCGGCAGCCAGTCCCCAAACACCAGCCGGGGACCGGCCCACAAGAGGCGGCAGCCGGTCCCCAAACACCAGCCGGGGACCGGCCCACAAGAGGCGGCAGCCGGTCCCCAAACACCGGCCGGGGACCGGCCCACAGGAGGCGGCAGCCGGTCCCCAAACACCAGCCGGGGACCGGCCCACAGGAGGCGGCAGCCGGTCCCCAAACACCGGCCGGGGACCGGCCCACAGGAGGCGGCAGCCGGTCCCCAAACACTGGCCGGGGAGTGGCACAAATTCTAAGTCCCACGAGCCCCTGGTGACCCGACAATCGGACTTAGTGCAATTTTCCAAGTGCTGCAAGCCAATGTTGGCCCGACAAGTCCCCAAACGGCAGCCCGGTTTTGAGCCACTAGTGTCGGCCTATAAGTCCCCAAACACCGGCCCGGTTTTACGACCACTAGTCCCCCAACACTAGCCCGGGATTCAGCCACTAGTGGCGGGCACGATTCCCCAAACACCGGTCCGATAATACGCGCGCATATCCCCAAACACCGGCCCGATAATACGCGCGCAATTCCCCAAACACCGGCCCGATAATACGCGCACAATTCCCCAAACACCGGCGCGGATTTCAGCCACTATTGGCGGGCACAAGTCCCCCAACACTAGCCCGGGATTCAGCCACTAGTGGCGGGCACGATTCCCCAAACACCGGTCCGATAATACGCGCGCATATCCCCAAACACCGGCCCGATAATACGCGCACAATTCCCCAAACACCGGCGCGGATTTCAGCCACTATTGGCGGGCACAAGTCCCCCAACACTAGCCCGGGATTCAGCCACTAGTGGCGGGCACGATTCCCCAAACACCGGTCCGATAATACGCGCGCATATCCCCAAACACCGGCCCGATAATACGCGCACAATTCCCCAAACACCGGCGCGGATTTCAGCCACTATTGGCGGGCACAAGTCCCCCAACACTAGCCCGGGATTCAGCCACTAGTGGCGGGCACGATTCCCCAAACACCGGTCCGATAATACGCGCGCATATCCCCAAACACCGGCCCGATAATACGCGCACAATTCCCCAAACACCGGCGCGGATTTCAGCCACTATTGGCGGGCACAAGTCCCCAAACACTAGCCAAGTTCTCAGCCACTAGTGGCGGGCACAATTCCCCAAACACCGGTCCGATAATACGCGCGCATATCCCCAAACACCGGCCCGATAATACGCGCACAATTCCCCAAACACCGGTCCGATAATACGCGCGCATATCCCCAAACACCGGCCCGATAATACGCGCACAATTCCCCAAACACCGGCGCGGATTTCAGCCACTATTGGCGGGCACAAGTCCCCCAACACTAGCCCGGGATTCAGCCACTAGTGGCGGGCACGATTCCCCAAACACCGGTCCGATAATACGCGCGCATATCCCCAAACACCGGCCCGATAATACGCGCACAATTCCCCAAACACCGGCGCGGATTTCAGCCACTATTGGCGGGCACAAGTCCCCAAACACTAGCCAAGTTCTCAGCCACTAGTGGCGGGCACAATTCCCCAAACACCGGTCCGATAATACGCGCGCATATCCCCAAACACCGGCCCGATAATACGCGCACAATTCCCCAAACACCGGCGCGGATTTCAGCCACTATTGGCGGGCACAAGTCCCCCAACACTAGCCCGGGATTCAGCCACTAGTGGCGGGCACAATTCCCCAAACACCGGTCCGATAATACGCGCGCATATCCCCAAACACCGGCCCGATAATACGCGCACAATTCCCCAAACACCGGCGCGGATTTCAGCCACTATTGGCGGGCACAAGTCCCCCAACACTAGCCCGGGATTCAGCCACTAGTGGCGGGCACGATTCCCCAAACACCGGTCCGATAATACGCGCGCATATCCCCAAACACCGGCCCGATAATACGCGCACAATTCCCCAAACACCGGCGCGGATTTCAGCCACTATTGGCGGGCACAAGTCCCCCAACACTAGCCCGGGATTCAGCCACTAGTGGCGGGCACGATTCCCCAAACACCGGTCCGATAATACGCGCGCATATCCCCAAACACCGGCCCGATAATACGCGCACAATTCCCCAAACACCGGCGCGGATTTCAGCCACTATTGGCGGGCACAAGTCCCCCAACACTAGCCCGGGATTCAGCCACTAGTGGCGGGCACGATTCCCCAAACACCGGTCCGATAATACGCGCGCATATCCCCAAACACCGGTCCGATAATACGCGCGCATATCCCCAAACACCGGCCCGATAATACGCGCGCATATCCCCAAACACCGGCCCGATAATATGCGCACAATTCCCCAAACACCGGCCCGGATTTCAGCCACTAGTGGCGGGCACAAGTCCCCCAACACTAGCCCGGGATTCAGCCACTAGTGGCGGGCACGATTCCCCAAACACCGGTCCGATAATACGCGCGCATATCCCCAAACACCGGCCCGATAATACGCGCACAATTCCCCAAACACCGGCGCGGATTTCAGCCACTATTGGCGGGCACAAGTCCCTCAACACTAGCCCGGATTTCAGCCACTATTGGAGGGCACAAGTCCCCCAACACTAGCCCAGTTCTCAGCCACTAGTGGCGGGCACAATTCCCCAAACACCGGTCCGATAATACGCGCGCATATCCCCAAACACCGGCCCGATAATACGCGCACAATTCCCCAAACACCGGCGCGGATTTCAGCCACTATTGGCGGGCACAAGTCCCCCAACACTAGCCCGGGATTCAGCCACTAGTGGCGGGCACGATTCCCCAAACACCGGTCCGATAATACGCGCGCATATCCCCAAACACCGGCCCGATAATACGCGCACAATTCCCCAAACACCGGCGCGGATTTCAGCCACTATTGGCGGGCACAAGTCCCCCAACACTAGCCCGGGATTCAGCCACTAGTGGCGGGCACGATTCCCCAAACACCGGTCCGATAATACGCGCGCATATCCCCAAACACCGGCCCGATAATACGCGCGCATATCCCCAAACACCGGCCCGATAATACGCGCACAATTCCCCAAACACCGGCGCGGATTTCAGCCACTATTGGCGGGCACAAGTCCCCCAACACTAGCCCGGGATTCAGCCACTAGTGGCGGGCACGATTCCCCAAACACCGGTCCGATAATACGCGCGCATATCCCCAAACACCGGCCCGATAATACGCGCACAATTCCCCAAACACCGGCGCGGATTTCAGCCACTATTGGCGGGCACAAGTCCCCCAACACTAGCCCGGGATTCAGCCACTAGTGGCGGGCACGATTCCCCAAACACCGGCCCGATAATACGCGCACAATTCCCCAAACACCGGCGCGGATTTCAGCCACTAGTGGCGGGCACAAGTCCCCCAACACTAGCCAAGTTCTCAGCCACTATTGGCGGGCACAAGTCCCCCAACACTAGCCCGGGATTCAGCCACTAGTGGCGGGCACGATTCCCCAAACACCGGTCCGATAATACGCGCGCATATCCCCAAACACCGGCCCGATAATACGCGCACAATTCCCCAAACACCGGCCCGGATTTCAGCCACTAGTGGCGGGCACAAGTCCCCAAACACTAGCCAAGTTCTCAGCCACTAGTGGCGGGCACAATTCCCCAAACACCGGTCCGATAATACGCGCGCATATCCCCAAACACCGGCCCGATAATACGCGCACAATTCCCCAAACACCGGCGCGGATTTCAGCCACTATTGGCGGGCACAAGTCCCCCAACACTAGCCCGGGATTCAGCCACTAGTGGCGGGCACGATTCCCCAAACACCGGTCCGATAATACGCGCGCATATCCCCAAACACCGGCCCGATAATACGCGCACAATTCCCCAAACACCGGCGCGGATTTCAGCCACTATTGGCGGGCACAAGTCCCCCAACACTAGCCCGGGATTCAGCCACTAGTGGCGGGCACGATTCCCCAAACACCGGTCCGATAATACGCGCGCATATCCCCAAACACCGGCCCGATAATACGCGCGCATATCCCCAAACACCGGCCCGATAATACGCGCACAATTCCCCAAACACCGGCCCGGATTTCAGCCACTAGTGGCGGGCACAAGTCCCCCAACACTAGCCCAGTTCTCAGCCACTAGTGGCGGGCACAATTCCCCAAACACCGGTCCGATAATACGCGCGCATATCCCCAAACACCGGCCCGATAATACGCGCACAATTCCCCAAACACCGGCGCGGATTTCAGCCACTATTGGCGGGCACAAGTCCCCCAACACTAGCCCGGGATTCAGCCACTAGTGGCGGGCACGATTCCCCAAACACCGGTCCGATAATACGCGCGCATATCCCCAAACACCGGCCCGATAATACGCGCACAATTCCCCAAACACCGGCGCGGATTTCAGCCACTAGTGGCGGGCACAAGTCCCCCAACACTAGCCCGGGATTCAGCCACTAGTGGCGGGCACAATTCCCCAAACACCGGTCCGATAATACGCGCGCATATCCCCAAACACCGGCCCGATAATACGCGCACAATTCCCCAAACACCGGCGCGGATTTCAGCCACTATTGGCGGGCACAAGTCCCCCAACACTAGCCCGGGATTCAGCCACTAGTGTCGGGCACGATTCCCCAAACACCGGTCCGATAATACGCGCGCATATCCCCAAACACCGGCCCGATAATACGCGCACAATTCCCCAAACACCGGCGCGGATTTCAGCCACTATTGGCGGGCACAAGTCCCCCAACACTAGCCCGGGATTCAGCCACTAGTGGCGGGCACGATTCCCCAAACACCGGTCCGATAATACGCGCGCATATCCCCAAACACCGGCCCGATAATACGCGCGCATATCCCCAAACACCGGCCCGATAATACGCGCACAATTCCCCAAACACCGGCCCGGATTTCAGCCACTAGTGGCGGGCACAAGTCCCCCAACACTAGCCCAGTTCTCAGCCACTAGTGGCGGGCACAATTCCCCAAACACCGGTCCGATAATACGCGCGCATATCCCCAAACACCGGCCCGATAATACGCGCACAATTCCCCAAACACCGGCGCGGATTTCAGCCACTATTGGCGGGCACAAGTCCCCCAACACTAGCCCGGGATTCAGCCACTAGTGGCGGGCACGATTCCCCAAACACCGGTCCGATAATACGCGCGCATATCCCCAAACACCGGCCCGATAATACGCGCACAATTCCCCAAACACCGGCCCGGATTTCAGCCACTAGTGGCGGGCACAAGTCCCCAAACACTAGCCAAGTTCTCAGCCACTAGTGGCGGGCACAATTCCCCAAACACCGGTCCGATAATACGCGCGCATATCCCCAAACACCGGCCCGATAATACGCGCGCATATCCCCAAACACCGGCCCGATAATACGCGCACAATTCCCCAAACACCGGCGCGGATTTCAGCCACTAGTGGCGGGCACAAGTCCCCCAACACTAGCCCGGGATTCAGCCACTAGTGGCGGGCACAATTCCCCAAACACCGGTCCGATAATACGCGCGCATATCCCCAAACACCGGCCCGATAATACGCGCACAATTCCCCAAACACCGGCGCGGATTTCAGCCACTATTGGCGGGCACAAGTCCCCCAACACTAGCCCGGGATTCAGCCACTAGTGGCGGGCACGATTCCCCAAACACCGGTCCGATAATACGCGCGCATATCCCCAAACACCGGCCCGATAATACGCGCACAATTCCCCAAACACCGGCGCGGATTTCAGCCACTATTGGCGGGCACAAGTCCCCCAACACTAGCCCGGGATTCAGCCACTAGTGGCGGGCACGATTCCCCAAACACCGGTCCGATAATACGCGCGCATATCCCCAAACACCGGCCCGATAATACGCGCGCATATCCCCAAACACCGGCCCGATAATACGCGCACAATTCCCCAAACACCGGCCCGGATTTCAGCCACTAGTGGCGGGCACAAGTCCCCCAACACTAGCCCAGTTCTCAGCCACTAGTGGCGGGCACAATTCCCCAAACACCGGTCCGATAATACGCGCGCATATCCCCAAACACCGGCCCGATAATACGCGCACAATTCCCCAAACACCGGCGCGGATTTCAGCCACTATTGGCGGGCACAAGTCCCCCAACACTAGCCCGGGATTCAGCCACTAGTGGCGGGCACGATTCCCCAAACACCGGTCCGATAATACGCGCGCATATCCCCAAACACCGGCCCGATAATACGCGCACAATTCCCCAAACACCGGCCCGGATTTCAGCCACTAGTGGCGGGCACAAGTCCCCAAACACTAGCCAAGTTCTCAGCCACTAGTGGCGGGCACAATTCCCCAAACACCGGTCCGATAATACGCGCGCATATCCCCAAACACCGGCCCGATAATACGCGCACAATTCCCCAAACACCGGCGCGGATTTCAGCCACTATTGGCGGGCACAAGTCCCCCAACACTAGCCCGGGATTCAGCCACTAGTGGCGGGCACGATTCCCCAAACACCGGTCCGATAATACGCGCGCATATCCCCAAACACCGGCCCGATAATACGCGCACAATTCCCCAAACACCGGCCCGGATTTCAGCCACTAGTGGCGGGCACAAGTCCCCAAACACTAGCCAAGTTCTCAGCCACTAGTGGCGGGCACAATTCCCCAAACACCGGTCCGATAATACGCGCGCATATCCCCAAACACCGGCCCGATAATACGCGCACAATTCCCCAAACACCGGCGCGGATTTCAGCCACTATTGGCGGGCACAAGTCCCCCAACACTAGCCCGGGATTCAGCCACTAGTGGCGGGCACGATTCCCCAAACACCGGTCCGATAATACGCGCGCATATCCCCAAACACCGGCCCGATAATATGCGCACAATTCCCCAAACACCGGCCCGGATTTCAGCCACTATTGGCGGGCACAAGTCCCCCAACACTAGCCCGGGATTCAGCCACTAGTGGCGGGCACGATTCCCCAAACACCGGTCCGATAATACGCGCGCATATCCCCAAACACCGGCCCGATAATACGCGCGCATATCCCCAAACACCGGCCCGATAATATGCGCACAATTCCCCAAACACCGGCCCGGATTTCAGCCACTAGTGGCGGGCACAAGTCCCCCAACACTAGCCCGGGATTCAGCCACTAGTGGCGGGCACGATTCCCCAAACACCGGTCCGATAATACGCGCGCATATCCCCAAACACCGGCCCGATAATACGCGCGCATATCCCCAAACACCGGCCCGATAATATGCGCACAATTCCCCAAACACCGGCCCGGATTTCAGCCACTAGTGGCGGGCACAAGTCCCCCAACACTAGCCCGGGATTCAGCCACTAGTGGCGGGCACGATTCCCCAAACACCGGTCCGATAATACGCGCGCATATCCCCAAACACCGGCCCGATAATATGCGCACAATTCCCCAAACACCGGCCCGGATTTCAGCCACTATTGGCGGGCACAAGTCCCCCAACACTAGCCCGGGATTCAGCCACTAGTGGCGGGCACGATTCCCCAAACACCGGTCCGATAATACGCGCGCATATCCCCAAACACCGGCCCGATAATACGCGCACAATTCCCCAAACACCGGCGCGGATTTCAGCCACTATTGGCGGGCACAAGTCCCCCAACACTAGCCCGGGATTCAGCCACTAGTGGCGGGCACGATTCCCCAAACACCGGTCCGATAATACGCGCGCATATCCCCAAACACCGGCCCGATAATACGCGCACAATTCCCCAAACACCGGCGCGGATTTCAGCCACTATTGGCGGGCACAAGTCCCCCAACACTAGCCCGGGATTCAGCCACTAGTGGCGGGCACGATTCCCCAAACACCGGTCCGATAATACGCGCGCATATCCCCAAACACCGGTCCGATAATACGCGCGCATATCCCCAAACACCGGCCCGATAATACGCGCGCATATCCCCAAACACCGGCCCGATAATATGCGCACAATTCCCCAAACACCGGCCCGGATTTCAGCCACTAGTGGCGGGCACAAGTCCCCCAACACTAGCCCGGGATTCAGCCACTAGTGGCGGGCACGATTCCCCAAACACCGGTCCGATAATACGCGCGCATATCCCCAAACACCGGCCCGATAATACGCGCGCATATCCCCAAACACCGGCCCGATAATATGCGCACAATTCCCCAAACACCGGCCCGGATTTCAGCCACTAGTGGCGGGCACAAGTCCCCCAACACTAGCCCGGGATTCAGCCACTAGTGGCGGGCACGATTCCCCAAACACCGGTCCGATAATACGCGCGCATATCCCCAAACACCGGCCCGATAATATGCGCACAATTCCCCAAACACCGGCCCGGATTTCAGCCACTATTGGCGGGCACAAGTCCCCCAACACTAGCCCGGGATTCAGCCACTAGTGGCGGGCACGATTCCCCAAACACCGGTCCGATAATACGCGCGCATATCCCCAAACACCGGCCCGATAATACGCGCGCAATTCCCCAAACACCGGCCCGATAATACGCGCACAATTCCCCAAACACCGGCGCGGATTTCAGCCACTATTGGCGGGCACAAGTCCCCCAACACTAGCCCGGGATTCAGCCACTAGTGGCGGGCACGATTCCCCAAACACCGGTCCGATAATACGCGCGCATATCCCCAAACACCGGCCCGATAATACGCGCACAATTCCCCAAACACCGGCGCGGATTTCAGCCACTATTGGAGGGCACAAGTCCCCCAACACTAGCCCAGTTCTCAGCCACTAGTGGCGGGCACAATTCCCCAAACACCGGTCCGATAATACGCGCGCATATCCCCAAACACCGGCCCGATAATACGCGCACAATTCCCCAAACACCGGTCCGATAATACGCGCGCATATCCCCAAACACCGGCCCGATAATACGCGCGCATATCCCCAAACACCGGCGCGGATTTCAGCCACTATTGGCGGGCACAAGTCCCCCAACACTAGCCCGGGATTCAGCCACTAGTGGCGGGCACGATTCCCCAAACACCGGTCCGATAATACGCGCGCATATCCCCAAACACCGGCCCGATAATACGCGCGCAATTCCCCAAACACCGGTCCGATAATACGCGCGCATATCCCCAAACACCGGCCCGATAATACGCGCGCATATCCCCAAACACCGGCGCGGATTTCAGCCACTATTGGCGGGCACAAGTCCCCCAACACTAGCCCGGGATTCAGCCACTAGTGGCGGGCACGATTCCCCAAACACCGGTCCGATAATACGCGCGCATATCCCCAAACACCGGCCCGATAATACGCGCGCAATTCCCCAAACACCGGCCCGATAATACGCGCACAATTCCCCAAACACCGGCGCGGATTTCAGCCACTATTGGCGGGCACAAGTCCCCCAACACTAGCCCGGGATTCAGCCACTAGTGGCGGGCACGATTCCCCAAACACCGGTCCGATAATACGCGCGCATATCCCCAAACACCGGCCCGATAATACGCGCACAATTCCCCAAACACCGGCGCGGATTTCAGCCACTATTGGAGGGCACAAGTCCCCCAACACTAGCCCAGTTCTCAGCCACTAGTGGCGGGCACAATTCCCCAAACACCGGTCCGATAATACGCGCGCATATCCCCAAACACCGGCCCGATAATACGCGCACAATTCCCCAAACACCGGTCCGATAATACGCGCGCATATCCCCAAACACCGGCCCGATAATACGCGCGCATATCCCCAAACACCGGCGCGGATTTCAGCCACTATTGGCGGGCACAAGTCCCCCAACACTAGCCCGGGATTCAGCCACTAGTGGCGGGCACGATTCCCCAAACACCGGTCCGATAATACGCGCGCATATCCCCAAACACCGGCCCGATAATACGCGCGCAATTCCCCAAACACCGGCCCGATAATACGCGCACAATTCCCCAAACACCGGCGCGGATTTCAGCCACTATTGGCGGGCACAAGTCCCCCAACACTAGCCCGGGATTCAGCCACTAGTGGCGGGCACGATTCCCCAAACACCGGTCCGATAATACGCGCGCATATCCCCAAACACCGGCCCGATAATACGCGCACAATTCCCCAAACACCGGCGCGGATTTCAGCCACTATTGGAGGGCACAAGTCCCCCAACACTAGCCCAGTTCTCAGCCACTAGTGGCGGGCACAATTCCCCAAACACCGGTCCGATAATACGCGCGCATATCCCCAAACACCGGCCCGATAATACGCGCACAATTCCCCAAACACCGGCGCGGATTTCAGCCACTATTGGCGGGCACAAGTCCCCCAACACTAGCCCGGGATTCAGCCACTAGTGGCGGGCACAATTCCCCAAACACCGGTCCGATAATACGCGCGCATATCCCCAAACACCGGCCCGATAATACGCGCACAATTCCCCAAACACCGGCGCGGATTTCAGCCACTATTGGCGGGCACAAGTCCCCCAACACTAGCCCGGGATTCAGCCACTAGTGGCGGGCACAATTCCCCAAACACCGGTCCGATAATACGCGCGCATATCCCCAAACACCGGCCCGATAATACGCGCACAATTCCCCAAACACCGGCGCGGATTTCAGCCACTATTGGCGGGCACAAGTCCCCCAACACTAGCCCGGGATTCAGCCACTAGTGGCGGGCACGATTCCCCAAACACCGGTCCGATAATACGCGCGCATATCCCCAAACACCGGCCCGATAATACGCGCACAATTCCCCAAACACCGGCGCGGATTTCAGCCACTATTGGCGGGCACAAGTCCCCCAACACTAGCCCGGGATTCAGCCACTAGTGGCGGGCACGATTCCCCAAACACCGGTCCGATAATACGCGCGCATATCCCCAAACACCGGCCCGATAATACGCGCACAATTCCCCAAACACCGGCGCGGATTTCAGCCACTATTGGCGGGCACAAGTCCCCCAACACTAGCCCGGGATTCAGCCACTAGTGGCGGGCACGATTCCCCAAACACCGGTCCGATAATACGCGCGCATATCCCCAAACACCGGCCCGATAATACGCGCACAATTCCCCAAACACCGGCGCGGATTTCAGCCACTATTGGCGGGCACAAGTCCCCAAACACTAGCCAAGTTCTCAGCCACTAGTGGCGGGCACAATTCCCCAAACACCGGTCCGATAATACGCGCGCATATCCCCAAACACCGGCCCGATAATACGCGCACAATTCCCCAAACACCGGTCCGATAATACGCGCGCATATCCCCAAACACCGGCCCGATAATACGCGCACAATTCCCCAAACACCGGCGCGGATTTCAGCCACTATTGGCGGGCACAAGTCCCCCAACACTAGCCCGGGATTCAGCCACTAGTGGCGGGCACGATTCCCCAAACACCGGTCCGATAATACGCGCGCATATCCCCAAACACCGGCCCGATAATACGCGCACAATTCCCCAAACACCGGCGCGGATTTCAGCCACTATTGGCGGGCACAAGTCCCCAAACACTAGCCAAGTTCTCAGCCACTAGTGGCGGGCACAATTCCCCAAACACCGGTCCGATAATACGCGCGCATATCCCCAAACACCGGCCCGATAATACGCGCACAATTCCCCAAACACCGGCGCGGATTTCAGCCACTATTGGCGGGCACAAGTCCCCCAACACTAGCCCGGGATTCAGCCACTAGTGGCGGGCACAATTCCCCAAACACCGGTCCGATAATACGCGCGCATATCCCCAAACACCGGCCCGATAATACGCGCACAATTCCCCAAACACCGGCGCGGATTTCAGCCACTATTGGCGGGCACAAGTCCCCCAACACTAGCCCGGGATTCAGCCACTAGTGGCGGGCACGATTCCCCAAACACCGGTCCGATAATACGCGCGCATATCCCCAAACACCGGCCCGATAATACGCGCACAATTCCCCAAACACCGGCGCGGATTTCAGCCACTATTGGCGGGCACAAGTCCCCCAACACTAGCCCGGGATTCAGCCACTAGTGGCGGGCACGATTCCCCAAACACCGGTCCGATAATACGCGCGCATATCCCCAAACACCGGCCCGATAATACGCGCACAATTCCCCAAACACCGGCGCGGATTTCAGCCACTATTGGCGGGCACAAGTCCCCCAACACTAGCCCGGGATTCAGCCACTAGTGGCGGGCACGATTCCCCAAACACCGGTCCGATAATACGCGCGCATATCCCCAAACACCGGTCCGATAATACGCGCGCATATCCCCAAACACCGGCCCGATAATACGCGCGCATATCCCCAAACACCGGCCCGATAATATGCGCACAATTCCCCAAACACCGGCCCGGATTTCAGCCACTAGTGGCGGGCACAAGTCCCCCAACACTAGCCCGGGATTCAGCCACTAGTGGCGGGCACGATTCCCCAAACACCGGTCCGATAATACGCGCGCATATCCCCAAACACCGGCCCGATAATACGCGCACAATTCCCCAAACACCGGCGCGGATTTCAGCCACTATTGGCGGGCACAAGTCCCTCAACACTAGCCCGGATTTCAGCCACTATTGGAGGGCACAAGTCCCCCAACACTAGCCCAGTTCTCAGCCACTAGTGGCGGGCACAATTCCCCAAACACCGGTCCGATAATACGCGCGCATATCCCCAAACACCGGCCCGATAATACGCGCACAATTCCCCAAACACCGGCGCGGATTTCAGCCACTATTGGCGGGCACAAGTCCCCCAACACTAGCCCGGGATTCAGCCACTAGTGGCGGGCACGATTCCCCAAACACCGGTCCGATAATACGCGCGCATATCCCCAAACACCGGCCCGATAATACGCGCACAATTCCCCAAACACCGGCGCGGATTTCAGCCACTATTGGCGGGCACAAGTCCCCCAACACTAGCCCGGGATTCAGCCACTAGTGGCGGGCACGATTCCCCAAACACCGGTCCGATAATACGCGCGCATATCCCCAAACACCGGCCCGATAATACGCGCGCATATCCCCAAACACCGGCCCGATAATACGCGCACAATTCCCCAAACACCGGCGCGGATTTCAGCCACTATTGGCGGGCACAAGTCCCCCAACACTAGCCCGGGATTCAGCCACTAGTGGCGGGCACGATTCCCCAAACACCGGTCCGATAATACGCGCGCATATCCCCAAACACCGGCCCGATAATACGCGCACAATTCCCCAAACACCGGCGCGGATTTCAGCCACTATTGGCGGGCACAAGTCCCCCAACACTAGCCCGGGATTCAGCCACTAGTGGCGGGCACGATTCCCCAAACACCGGCCCGATAATACGCGCACAATTCCCCAAACACCGGCGCAGATTTCAGCCACTATTGGCGGGCACAAGTCCCCCAACACTAGCCCGGGATTCAGCCACTAGTGGCGGGCACAAGTCCCCAAACACCGGTCCGATAATACGCGCGCATATCCCCAAACACCGGCCCGATAATACGCGCGCATATCCCCAAACACCGGCCCGATAATACGCGCACAATTCCCCAAACACCGGCCCGGATTTCAGCCACTAGTGGCGGGCACAAGTCCCCAAACACTAGCCAAGTTCTCAGCCACTAGTGGCGGGCACAATTCCCCAAACACCGGTCCGATAATACGCGCGCATATCCCCAAACACCGGCCCGATAATACGCGCACAATTCCCCAAACACCGGCGCGGATTTCAGCCACTAGTGGCGGGCACAAGTCCCCAAACACTAGCCAAGTTCTCAGCCACTAGTGGCGGGCACGATTCCCCAAACACCGGTCCGATAATACGCGCGCATATCCCCAAACACCGGCCCGATAATACGCGCACAATTCCCCAAACACCGGCGCGGATTTCAGCCACTATTGGCGGGCACAAGTCCCCCAACACTAGCCCGGGATTCAGCCACTAGTGGCGGGCACGATTCCCCAAACACCGGTCCGATAATACGCGCGCATATCCCCAAACACCGGCCCGATAATACGCGCACAATTCCCCAAACACCGGCCCGGATTTCAGCCACTAGTGGCGGGCACAAGTCCCCAAACACTAGCCAAGTTCTCAGCCACTAGTGGCGGGCACAATTCCCCAAACACCGGTCCGATAATACGCGCGCATATCCCCAAACACCGGCCCGATAATACGCGCACAATTCCCCAAACACCGGCGCGGATTTCAGCCACTATTGGCGGGCACAAGTCCCCCAACACTAGCCCGGGATTCAGCCACTATTGGCGGGCACAAGTCCCCCAACACTAGCCCGGGATTCAGCCACTAGTGGCGGGCACGATTCCCCAAACACCGGTCCGATAATACGCGCGCATATCCCCAAACACCGGCCCGATAAAACGCGCACAATTCCCCAAACACCGGCCCGGATTTCAGCCACTAGTGGCGGGCACAAGTCCCCAAACACTAGCCAAGTTCTCAGCCACTAGTGGCGGGCACAATTCCCCAAACACCGGTCCGATAATACGCGCGCATATCCCCAAACACCGGCCCGATAATACGCGCACAATTCCCCAAACACCGGCGCGGATTTCAGCCACTAGTGGCGGGCACAAGTCCCCAAACACTAGCCAAGTTCTCAGCCACTAGTGGCGGGCACGATTCCCCAAACACCGGTCCGATAATACGCGCGCATATCCCCAAACACCGGCCCGATAATACGCGCACAATTCCCCAAACACCGGCGCGGATTTCAGCCACTATTGGCGGGCACAAGTCCCTCAACACTAGCCCGGATTTCAGCCACTATTGGAGGGCACAAGTCCCCCAACACTAGCCCAGTTCTCAGCCACTAGTGGCGGGCACAATTCCCCAAACACCGGTCCGATAATACGCGCGCATATCCCCAAACACCGGCCCGATAATACGCGCACAATTCCCCAAACACCGGCGCGGATTTCAGCCACTATTGGCGGGCACAAGTCCCCCAACACTAGCCCGGGATTCAGCCACTAGTGGCGGGCACGATTCCCCAAACACCGGTCCGATAATACGCGCGCATATCCCCAAACACCGGCCCGATAATACGCGCACAATTCCCCAAACACCGGCGCGGATTTCAGCCACTATTGGCGGGCACAAGTCCCCCAACACTAGCCCGGGATTCAGCCACTAGTGGCGGGCACGATTCCCCAAACACCGGTCCGATAATACGCGCGCATATCCCCAAACACCGGCCCGATAATACGCGCGCATATCCCCAAACACCGGCCCGATAATACGCGCACAATTCCCCAAACACCGGCGCGGATTTCAGCCACTATTGGCGGGCACAAGTCCCCCAACACTAGCCCGGGATTCAGCCACTAGTGGCGGGCACGATTCCCCAAACACCGGTCCGATAATACGCGCGCATATCCCCAAACACCGGCCCGATAATACGCGCACAATTCCCCAAACACCGGCGCGGATTTCAGCCACTATTGGCGGGCACAAGTCCCCCAACACTAGCCCGGGATTCAGCCACTAGTGGCGGGCACGATTCCCCAAACACCGGCCCGATAATACGCGCACAATTCCCCAAACACCGGCGCGGATTTCAGCCACTAGTGGCGGGCACAAGTCCCCCAACACTAGCCAAGTTCTCAGCCACTATTGGCGGGCACAAGTCCCCCAACACTAGCCCGGGATTCAGCCACTAGTGGCGGGCACGATTCCCCAAACACCGGTCCGATAATACGCGCGCATATCCCCAAACACCGGCCCGATAATACGCGCACAATTCCCCAAACACCGGCCCGGATTTCAGCCACTAGTGGCGGGCACAAGTCCCCAAACACTAGCCAAGTTCTCAGCCACTAGTGGCGGGCACAATTCCCCAAACACCGGTCCGATAATACGCGCGCATATCCCCAAACACCGGCCCGATAATACGCGCACAATTCCCCAAACACCGGCGCGGATTTCAGCCACTATTGGCGGGCACAAGTCCCCCAACACTAGCCCGGGATTCAGCCACTAGTGGCGGGCACGATTCCCCAAACACCGGTCCGATAATACGCGCGCATATCCCCAAACACCGGCCCGATAATACGCGCACAATTCCCCAAACACCGGCGCGGATTTCAGCCACTATTGGCGGGCACAAGTCCCCCAACACTAGCCCGGGATTCAGCCACTAGTGGCGGGCACGATTCCCCAAACACCGGTCCGATAATACGCGCGCATATCCCCAAACACCGGCCCGATAATACGCGCGCATATCCCCAAACACCGGCCCGATAATACGCGCACAATTCCCCAAACACCGGCCCGGATTTCAGCCACTAGTGGCGGGCACAAGTCCCCCAACACTAGCCCAGTTCTCAGCCACTAGTGGCGGGCACAATTCCCCAAACACCGGTCCGATAATACGCGCGCATATCCCCAAACACCGGCCCGATAATACGCGCACAATTCCCCAAACACCGGCGCGGATTTCAGCCACTATTGGCGGGCACAAGTCCCCCAACACTAGCCCGGGATTCAGCCACTAGTGGCGGGCACGATTCCCCAAACACCGGTCCGATAATACGCGCGCATATCCCCAAACACCGGCCCGATAATACGCGCACAATTCCCCAAACACCGGCGCGGATTTCAGCCACTAGTGGCGGGCACAAGTCCCCCAACACTAGCCCGGGATTCAGCCACTAGTGGCGGGCACAATTCCCCAAACACCGGTCCGATAATACGCGCGCATATCCCCAAACACCGGCCCGATAATACGCGCACAATTCCCCAAACACCGGCGCGGATTTCAGCCACTATTGGCGGGCACAAGTCCCCCAACACTAGCCCGGGATTCAGCCACTAGTGGCGGGCACGATTCCCCAAACACCGGTCCGATAATACGCGCGCATATCCCCAAACACCGGCCCGATAATACGCGCACAATTCCCCAAACACCGGCGCGGATTTCAGCCACTATTGGCGGGCACAAGTCCCCCAACACTAGCCCGGGATTCAGCCACTAGTGGCGGGCACGATTCCCCAAACACCGGTCCGATAATACGCGCGCATATCCCCAAACACCGGCCCGATAATACGCGCGCATATCCCCAAACACCGGCCCGATAATACGCGCACAATTCCCCAAACACCGGCCCGGATTTCAGCCACTAGTGGCGGGCACAAGTCCCCCAACACTAGCCCAGTTCTCAGCCACTAGTGGCGGGCACAATTCCCCAAACACCGGTCCGATAATACGCGCGCATATCCCCAAACACCGGCCCGATAATACGCGCACAATTCCCCAAACACCGGCGCGGATTTCAGCCACTATTGGCGGGCACAAGTCCCCCAACACTAGCCCGGGATTCAGCCACTAGTGGCGGGCACGATTCCCCAAACACCGGTCCGATAATACGCGCGCATATCCCCAAACACCGGCCCGATAATACGCGCACAATTCCCCAAACACCGGCGCGGATTTCAGCCACTATTGGCGGGCACAAGTCCCCCAACACTAGCCCGGGATTCAGCCACTAGTGGCGGGCACGATTCCCCAAACACCGGCCCGATAATACGCGCACAATTCCCCAAACACCGGCGCGGATTTCAGCCACTAGTGGCGGGCACAAGTCCCCCAACACTAGCCAAGTTCTCAGCCACTATTGGCGGGCACAAGTCCCCCAACACTAGCCCGGGATTCAGCCACTAGTGGCGGGCACGATTCCCCAAACACCGGTCCGATAATACGCGCGCATATCCCCAAACACCGGCCCGATAATACGCGCACAATTCCCCAAACACCGGCCCGGATTTCAGCCACTAGTGGCGGGCACAAGTCCCCAAACACTAGCCAAGTTCTCAGCCACTAGTGGCGGGCACAAATCCCCAAACACCGGTCCGATAATACGCGCGCATATCCCCAAACACCGGCCCGATAATACGCGCACAATTCCCCAAACACCGGCGCGGATTTCAGCCACTATTGGCGGGCACAAGTCCCCCAACACTAGCCCGGGATTCAGCCACTAGTGGCGGGCACGATTCCCCAAACACCGGTCCGATAATACGCGCGCATATCCCCAAACACCGGCCCGATAATACGCGCACAATTCCCCAAACACCGGCCCGGATTTCAGCCACTAGTGGCGGGCACAAGTCCCCAAACACTAGCCAAGTTCTCAACCTTCAGCTGAGTATATGGCCTCCGAAAGGCCCATACATTCAGACGGGTCCATGTATTTTCAGCGACAGCCGCAGTACCGCCAAAATCCATGCAGCGGCGCTGGATTTATGGCCTCCGAAAGGCCCATTCATTCAGACGGGTCCATGTATTTTCAGCGACAGCCGCAGTACCGCCAAAATCCATGCAGAGGCGCTGAGTTTATGGCCTCCGAAAGGCCCATTCATTCAGACGGGTCCATGTATTTTCAGCGACAGCAGCAGTACCGCCAAAATCCATGCAGCGGCGCTGTATTTATGGCCTCCGAAAGGCCCATTCATTACCAACGGGGCTGCAGTAGCATCCCGCGGCCACGCAGGGGCAGATATTGTGAGGGAATTACATGGTAGTGGACGGAGCGCCCATGCATTTCCAATGGGAGTGCAGTACCTCAAAAATCCGCTCCAAGCCACCGAACTTGAGGGCCCGACGTTCCCTCAACACTAGCCCAGTGCAATCGACATTTCGTTCTGTGTACATTGTTACACAGAATGACAATACAAGGGAATTATTATTATTATTATTATTATTATTATGTATTCAGCCACTAGTGGCGGGCACAATACCCCAAACACTGGCCCGGCGCTGGCTGAGTTTATGGCCTCCGAAAGGCCCATACATTCAGACGGGTCCATGTATTTTCAGTTTTCCGTAGCAGGTGTGATTGTTTGTTTAATTAGGTAGTTTGTGTTGGTGACGGTGTTCCTAACTGTGGTGGCTTGTTTGTAGAATGTGGGGCCCTGCGTTTGTGTTATGTTGATTTCTGGTAATTTACTTTTTACTAAGTAGTCTTTCAGGTTTTTGTTTCTTTTAAAGGCTGAGATGATTTTGTAATCTTGGATTATGCTTGTGTTCTGTAGTGTCTGATTTATATTTTGTCCATTCATTCAGACGGGTCCATGTATTTTCAGCGACAGCCGCAGTACCGCCAAAATCCATGCAGCGGCGCTGAGTTTATGGCCTCCGAAAGGCCCATTCATTCAGACGGGTCCATGTATTTTCAGCGACAGCCGCAGTACCGCCAAAATCCATGCAGCGGCGCTGGGTTTATGGAATCCGAAAGGCCCATTCATTCAGACGGGTCCATGTATTTTCAACGACAGCCGCAGTACCGCCAAAATCCATGCAGCGGCGCTGGATTTATGGCCTCCGAAAGGCCCATTCATTCAGACGGGTCCATGTATTTTCAGCGACAGCCGCTAGTACCGCCAAAATCCATGCAGAGGCGCTGAGTTTATGGCCTCCGAAAGGCCCATTCATTCAGACGGGTCCATGTATTTTCAGCGACAGCAGCAGTACCGCCAAAATCCATGCAGCGGCGCTGTATTTATGGCCTCCGAAAGGCCCATTCATTACCAACGGGGCTGCAGTAGCATCCCGCGGCCACGCAGGGGCAGATATTGTGAGGGAATTACATGGTAGTGGACGGAGCGCCCATGCATTTCCAATGGGAGTGCAGTACCTCAAAAATCCGCTCCAAGCCACCGAACTTGAGGGCCCGACGTTCCCTCAACACTAGCCCAGTGCAATCGACATTTCGTTCTGTGTACATTGTTACACAGAATGACAATACAAGGGAATTATTATTATTATTATTATTATTATTATGTATTCAGCCACTAGTGGCGGGCACAATACCCCAAACACTGGCCCGGCGCTGGCTGAGTTTATGGCCTCCGAAAGGCCCATACATTCAGACGGGTCCATGTATTTTCAGTTTTCCGTAGCAGGTGTGATTGTTTGTTTAATTAGGTAGTTTGTGTTGGTGACGGTGTTCCTAACTGTGGTGGCTTGTTTGTAGAATGTGGGGCCCTGCGTTTGTGTTATGTTGATTTCTGGTAATTTACTTTTTACTAAGTAGTCTTTCAGGTTTTTGTTTCTTTTAAAGGCTGAGATGATTTTGTAATCTTGGATTATGCTTGTGTTCTGTAGTGTCTGATTTATATTTTGTCCATTCATTCAGACGGGTCCATGTATTTTCAGCGACAGCCGCAGTACCGCCAAAATCCATGCAGCGGCGCTGAATTTATGGCCTCCGAAAGGCCCATTCATTCAGACGGGTCCATGTATTTTCAGCGACAGCCGCAGTACCGCCAAAATCCATGCAGAGGCGCTGAGTTTATGGCCTCCGAAAGGCCCATTCATTCAGACGGGTCCATGTATTTTCAGCGACAGCAGCAGTACCGCCAAAATCCATGCAGCGGCGCTGTATTTATGGCCTCCGAAAGGCCCATTCATTACCAACGGGGCTGCAGTAGCATCCCGCGGCCACGCAGGGGCAGATATTGTGAGGGAATTACATGGTAGTGGACGGAGCGCCCATGCATTTCCAATGGGAGTGCAGTACCTCAAAAATCCGCTCCAAGCCACCGAACTTGAGGGCCCGACGTTCCCTCAACACTAGCCCAGTGCAATCGACATTTCGTTCTGTGTACATTGTTACACAGAATGACAATACAAGGGAATTATTATTATTATTATTATTATTATTATGTATTCAGCCACTAGTGGCGGGCACAATACCCCAAACACTGGCCCGGCGCTGGCTGAGTTTATGGCCTCCGAAAGGCCCATACATTCAGACGGGTCCATGTATTTTCAGTTTTCCGTAGCAGGTGTGATTGTTTGTTTAATTAGGTAGTTTGTGTTGGTGACGGTGTTCCTAACTGTGGTGGCTTGTTTGTAGAATGTGGGGCCCTGCGTTTGTGTTATGTTGATTTCTGGTAATTTACTTTTTACTAAGTAGTCTTTCAGGTTTTTGTTTCTTTTAAAGGCTGAGATGATTTTGTAATCTTGGATTATGCTTGTGTTCTGTAGTGTCTGATTTATATTTTGTCCATTCATTCAGACGGGTCCATGTATTTTCAGCGACAGCCGCAGTACCGCCAAAATCCATGCAGCGGCGCTGAATTTATGGCCTCCGAAAGGCCCATTCATTCAGACGGGTCCATGTATTTTCAGCGACAGCCGCAGTACCGCCAAAATCCATGCAGAGGCGCTGAGTTTATGGCCTCCGAAAGGCCCATTCATTCAGACGGGTCCATGTATTTTCAGCGACAGCAGCAGTACCGCCAAAATCCATGCAGCGGCGCTGTATTTATGGCCTCCGAAAGGCCCATTCATTACCAACGGGGCTGCAGTAGCATCCCGCGGCCACGCAGGGGCAGATATTGTGAGGGAATTACATGGTAGTGGACGGAGCGCCCATGCATTTCCAATGGGAGTGCAGTACCTCAAAAATCCGCTCCAAGCCACCGAACTTGAGGGCCCGACGTTCCCTCAACACTAGCCCAGTGCAATCGACATTTCGTTCTGTGTACATTGTTACACAGAATGACAATACAAGGGAATTATTATTATTATTATTATTATTATGTATTCAGCCACTAGTGGCGGGCACAATACCCCAAACACTGGCCCGGCGCTGGCTGAGTTTATGGCCTCTGAAAGGCCCATACATTCAGACGGGTCCATGTATTTTCAGTTTTCCGTAGCAGGTGTGATTGTTTGTTTAATTAGGTAGTTTGTGTTGGTGACGGTGTTCCTAACTGTGGTGGCTTGTTTGTAGAATGTGGGGCCCTGCGTTTGTGTTATGTTGATTTCTGGTAATTTACTTTTTACTAAGTAGTCTTTCAGGTTTTTGTTTCTTTTAAAGGCTGAGATGATTTTGTAATCTTGGATTATGCTTGTGTTCTGTAGTGTCTGATTTATATTTTGTCCATTCATTCAGACGGGTCCATGTATTTTCAGCGACAGCCGCAGTACCGCCAAAATCCATGCAGCGGCGCTGGATTTATGGCCTCCGAAAGGCCCATTCATTCAGACGGGTCCATGTATTTTCAGCGACAGCCGCAGTACCGCCAAAATCCATGCAGAGGCGCTGAGTTTATGGCCTCCGAAAGGCCCATTCATTCAGACGGGTCCATGTATTTTCAGCGACAGCAGCAGTACCGCCAAAATCCATGCAGCGGCGCTGTATTTATGGCCTCCGAAAGGCCCATTCATTACCAACGGGGCTGCAGTAGCATCCCGCGGCCACGCAGGGGCAGATATTGTGAGGGAATTACATGGTAGTGGACGGAGCGCCCATGCATTTCCAATGGGAGTGCAGTACCTCAAAAATCCGCTCCAAGCCACCGAACTTGAGGGCCCGACGTTCCCTCAACACTAGCCCAGTGCAATCGACATTTCGTTCTGTGTACATTGTTACACAGAATGACAATACAAGGGAATTATTATTATTATTATTATTATTATGTATTCAGCCACTAGTGGCGGGCACAATACCCCAAACACTGGCCCGGCGCTGGCTGAGTTTATGGCCTCTGAAAGGCCCATACATTCAGACGGGTCCATGTATTTTCAGTTTTCCGTAGCAGGTGTGATTGTTTGTTTAATTAGGTAGTTTGTGTTGGTGACGGTGTTCCTAACTGTGGTGGCTTGTTTGTAGAATGTGGGGCCCTGCGTTTGTGTTATGTTGATTTCTGGTAATTTACTTTTTACTAAGTAGTCTTTCAGGTTTTTGTTTCTTTTAAAGGCTGAGATGATTTTGTAATCTTGGATTATGCTTGTGTTCTGTAGTGTCTGATTTATATTTTGTCCATTCATTCAGACGGGTCCATGTATTTTCAGCGACAGCCGCAGTACCGCCAAAATCCATGCAGCGGCGCTGGATTTATGGCCTCCGAAAGGCCCATTCATTCAGACGGGTCCATGTATTTTCAGCGACAGCCGCAGTACCGCCAAAATCCATGCAGAGGCGCTGAGTTTATGGCCTCCGAAAGGCCCATTCATTCAGACGGGTCCATGTATTTTCAGCGACAGCAGCAGTACCGCCAAAATCCATGCAGCGGCGCTGTATTTATGGCCTCCGAAAGGCCCATTCATTACCAACGGGGCTGCAGTAGCATCCCGCGGCCACGCAGGGGCAGATATTGTGAGGGAATTACATGGTAGTGGACGGAGCGCCCATGCATTTCCAATGGGAGTGCAGTACCTCAAAAATCCGCTAGAGGGCCCCGAACTTGAGGGCCCGGCGTTCCCTCAAGTGCCGATTTTATACCCCCTTCTCCAGCCGACAGCCAGAATTATATTAGGGACTCGCAATTTTGAGAGGTGAGCACCAGGGCTAATCAGCGGCCACCCGTGACCATTGAGTCCGACAGAGCAGAGGCTAGGGGCGGCCTCGCATCTCGCAATTACCGAGGGAAGATGCCGGTTCTCGAAAAATTTCTAAGTTTTTCAAATTTTAAAGTATTGAAGTATTTAGGGCGCTTCCCGCGGCCCTGGCTTTTGCATGTACCCCTCTAAGCTCCGGTTCTCGAAAAATGTCTAAGTTTTTCAAACTTTAAAGTATTGAAGCCGGACTTCCGCGGAGGCTGACAGGGGGCCTCCATCGAAGCACCCTTCACCCCCGGGTGAGCCGGCGTCGGCCCACGGGCCTGCCGGTTCCCCAACTGAGCGATTGGCACACGAGACCCGCCTCGGAGGGCCCACGTCGGCCGGCGCAAGCCGGTGTTCGGGCGTGCGGCTCCTCCGGCTTTGCGGGTCAAGCTCCAGCGCCGAGGATACTAGGCAAACGTTGGGCCCCCCCGAGCCGAGTGGATACCCGCCTCAGAAAGAGCTGGGGCGGTACGTACGGACGGCCTCACTAAGAGGGAACGGAAGCTACTAAAGCACACGTATAACTGTCCGATGTGCGAACGAAAGTGAGGCCGGACGAATCCGATACGAGTTACGAGTGAGGCGGGATCCACGGCTGGCACTCGCGGGGCCCTCTTGCGAAACCATGCCTCGGCGTGAACCTTTTGGCGGCAGAACCAAGACGAACCGAGGTCGAGCTTCCGTCTCGAGCCACACCCAGACGTCCGACCGTCGCGGAGCCCGACGCCACGCGTGCTAGGGCTCCGCGCGAAACATCGTTTCACGACACCCGCTCGTCAGCCCGTCCGAACGTATACGAGTGTCGCGCGGCCCCCCGGGCCCGGCTGTAGCCACAGCCTCGTCCCGGACCAGGGCCGCACCGCCACCAGCAGCGCCCCCCCGGCGGCAGACGCACTCTGGTTGATCCTGCCAGTAGCATATGCTTGTTTTCAAGATTAAGCCATGCATGTCTAAGTACGAATGGCCAGTACAGTGAAACTGCGAACGGCTCATTAAATCAGTTATGGTTCCTTTGATCGCTCCACCGTTACTTGGATAACTGTGGCAAATCCAGAGCTAATACATGCAAACGAGCGCCGACTCGCGGGCGGGGCTCCGGCCTCGCCCCGGGGACGCGTGCATTTATCAGACACAAAAACCCACGCGGTGTCCGGCGGGCGGGGGCTCAGCCGTCGCGCGCGTCCCCCGCGTCCGGCCTCCGCCTCTCCGGGCGGGGGCGTAAGCGGCGCGGGCGGCTCCGCGCGCGCCGGTCCTCGTTCCGCCGGCCCGGCCCCCCCTTTGTGTTGACTCAGGATAACCTCGTGCCGATCGCTCGCCCACCCGAGGCGGCGACGACTCATTCGAATGTCTGCCCTATCAACTTTCGATGGTAGACTCTGCGCCTACCATGGTGACCACGGGTAACGGGGAATCAGGGTTCGATTCCGGAGAGGGAGCATGAGAAACGGCTACCACATCCAAGGAAGGCAGCAGGCGCGCAAATTACCCACTCCCGACACGGGGAGGTAGTGACGAAAAATAACAATACGGGACTCGTTCGAGTCTCCGTAATTGGAATGAGCCGAACACAAACCCATCGGCCAGCATCCATTGGAGGGCAAGTCTGGTGCCAGCAGCCGCGGTAATTCCAGCTCCAATAGCGTATTTTAAAGTTGCTGCAGTTAAAAAGCTCCTAGTTGGACCCCGGGACGCGAGCTGACGGTCCGCCGCGAGGCGTGCATCCGTCTGTCCCAGCCCCTGCCTCTCGGCAAAAGCCCCCGTGATGCCCTTCGCTGGGTGTCACTCGCGGGGCCCGAAGCGTTTACTTTGAGGAAATTAGAGTGTTCAAAGCAGGCCACACGGCCGCCCCTGCATATCGCAGCTGGGAATAATGGAATAGGACTCCGGTTCTATTTTGTGGGTTGTCATGAACTGGGGCCATGATTAAGAGGGACGGCCGGGGGCATTCGTACTGCGCCGCTAGAGGTGAAATTCTTGGACCGGCGCAAGACGGACGAGAGCGAAAGCATTTGCCAAGAATGTTTTCATTAATCAAGAACGAAAGTCGGAGGTTCGAAGACGATCAGATACCGTCCTAGTTCCGACCATAAACGATGCCGACTCGCGATCCGGCGGCGTTATTCCCATGACCCGCCGAGCAGCACCCGGGAAACCGACCAAGTGTCTGGGTTCCGGGGGGAGTATTGTTGCAAAGCTGAAACTTAAAGGAATTGACGGAAGGGCACCACCAGGAGTGGAGCATGCGGCTTAATTTGACTCAACACGGGAAACCTCACCCGGCCCGGACACGGAAAGGATTGACAGATTGAAGGCTCTTTCTCGATACCGTGGGTGGTGGTGCATGGCCGTTCGTAGTTGGTGGAGCGATTTGTCTGGTTAATTCCGATAACGAACGAGACTCAAACATACTAAATAGTACCGCGGCCCCCCGCGCGGTCGGCGGCAGAAAACTTCTTAGAGGGACAAGTGGCTCTCAGCCACACGAGAATGAGCAATAACAGGTCTGTGATGCCCTTAGATGTCCGGGGCTGCACGCGCGCCACACTGAGCGTATAAGCGCGTCGTCTATCCCCGCGCCGGCAGGCGCGGGTAATCCTATGAACCCCGCTCGTGACAGGGCCTGGGGATTGCAATTATTTCCCACCAACGAGGAATTCCCAGTAAGCGCGGGTCATTAGCCTGCGTTGATTAAGTCCCTGCCCTTTGTACACACCGCCCGTCGCTACTACCGATCGGATGGCTTAGTGAGGTCCTCGGATAGTCCCCGCCGGGGCCGGCCCCGGCTCCGGCGGTGTGCCAGAAGACGGTCGAACTTGACTATCTAGAGGAAGTAAAAGTCGTAACAAGGTTTCTGTAGGTGAACCTGCAGAAGGATCATTAACGTACGAGCGGCAGCAGATCCGCCTCGGTACACCCCCGACGAGCCAGACGCCGAGGGCGGCGGGTCGTCGCAGGCGGAGGAAGAGGGTAGACCGGGACGGGACGGGACGGGGGGCGCGGCGCGGGTCACTCCCGGGCCGCGCGTCGGAGCGAGTTCGGCGGGCGCCACGCGGCGCGGCGCGACGCGAGAAAAGGCGGCGGGCGATGTCGCGCTACCTCCGTGCGAGCGGGGTAGCGCGCTCGTCCGACGACCCCAGTAGCGCGGCGCGGCGCGACGACAGGCGACCGCCAGCGACGGGCGAAAGGCGGCGGCCGTGCGCGGGACCCCCGTAACCGGGGAATCCCCCTCTGCCGACGACCCTAGCTCGGCGCGGTTCTCGCGCTTCCGGCGCGCGCTTCCGGGGCGGCACTCGCCTCGACGACCTCCCGTCCTTTAAAGGTAACGGTTCGGGCCGGCGCCCCGGCGTCCGTCCGCCCGTCGGTGTCGCGTGTCCGTGCGGCGCGGGGCTGCTCTCGGCGAGGGTCGCCGAGCAAGCGGATCCCCGCACGGATCACAACGGCCGTATGGCGGCGGCGTCGGGACGCCCGCCCGAGACGAAGGTTCAGGGCGACGAAACGGTGCTCCCACCGGCTACCTTTTTCCCCGGCCAAACGCGTCCGTCGGCCGGAGCCCTCGAGGGGCCGCGTAGCGCTGCGCGTGGGCCGGCCCCCGGACACCGGAGTCCCTCCCGGGGCTCCGGACACCGGGGGTTCGGTTCCGCGCGGTCCGCCGCGGTCTCCTCTGTCCATCCATAGTCCGGGCAGGCCGCGGCCGGGTCGGGGGCCAGTCCCCCCTCGGTGTCAGCGCGGTCGCGCCGCCCTTGTAAACCAAACCCACTCGCTGACGGGTAGCAACACCCAAAGCGTCGCTTCGCGGCGCGGCGGGGCTTCCAAGTCGGATGGCCTTCCGGGGTCCGGGTAGGAG
>NW_028283152.1:105000-120000 GCF_059441175.1 Urocampus carinirostris
ATTCAGCCACTAGTGGCGGGCACAATTCCCCAAACACCGGTCCGATAATACGCGCGCATATCCCCAAACACCGGTCCGATAATACGCGCGCATATCCCCAAACACCGGCCCGATAAAACGCGCACAATTCCCCAAACACCGGCCCGGATTTCAGCCACTAGTGGCGGGCACAAGTCCCCAAACACTAGCCAAGTTCTCAGCCACTAGTGGCGGGCACAATTCCCCAAACACCGGTCCGATAATACGCGCGCATATCCCCAAACACCGGCCCGATAATACGCGCGCAATTCCCCAAACACCGGCCCGGATTTCAGCCACTAGTGGCGGGCACAAGTCCCCAAACACTAGCCAAGTTCTCAGCCACTAGTGGCGGGCACAATTCCCCAAACACCGGTCCGATAATACGCGCGCATATCCCCAAACACCGGCCCGATAATACGCGCACAATTCCCCAAACACCGGCGCAGATTTCAGCCACTATTGGCGGGCACAAGTCCCCCAACACTAGCCCGGGATTCAGCCACTAGTGGCGGGCACAAGTCCCCAAACACCGGTCCGATAATACGCGCGCATATCCCCAAACACCGGCCCGATAATACGCGCGCATATCCCCAAACACCGGCCCGATAATACGCGCACAATTCCCCAAACACCGGCCCGGATTTCAGCCACTAGTGGCGGGCACAAGTCCCCAAACACTAGCCAAGTTCTCAGCCACTAGTGGCGGGCACAATTCCCCAAACACCGGTCCGATAATACGCGCGCATATCCCCAAACACCGGCCCGATAATACGCGCACAATTCCCCAAACACCGGCGCGGATTTCAGCCACTAGTGGCGGGCACAAGTCCCCAAACACTAGCCAAGTTCTCAGCCACTAGTGGCGGGCACGATTCCCCAAACACCGGTCCGATAATACGCGCGCATATCCCCAAACACCGGCCCGATAATACGCGCACAATTCCCCAAACACCGGCGCGGATTTCAGCCACTATTGGCGGGCACAAGTCCCCCAACACTAGCCCGGGATTCAGCCACTAGTGGCGGGCACGATTCCCCAAACACCGGTCCGATAATACGCGCGCATATCCCCAAACACCGGCCCGATAATACGCGCACAATTCCCCAAACACCGGCCCGGATTTCAGCCACTAGTGGCGGGCACAAGTCCCCAAACACTAGCCAAGTTCTCAGCCACTAGTGGCGGGCACAATTCCCCAAACACCGGTCCGATAATACGCGCGCATATCCCCAAACACCGGCCCGATAATACGCGCACAATTCCCCAAACACCGGCGCGGATTTCAGCCACTATTGGCGGGCACAAGTCCCCCAACACTAGCCCGGGATTCAGCCACTATTGGCGGGCACAAGTCCCCCAACACTAGCCCGGGATTCAGCCACTAGTGGCGGGCACGATTCCCCAAACACCGGTCCGATAATACGCGCGCATATCCCCAAACACCGGCCCGATAAAACGCGCACAATTCCCCAAACACCGGCCCGGATTTCAGCCACTAGTGGCGGGCACAAGTCCCCAAACACTAGCCAAGTTCTCAGCCACTAGTGGCGGGCACAATTCCCCAAACACCGGTCCGATAATACGCGCGCATATCCCCAAACACCGGCCCGATAATACGCGCACAATTCCCCAAACACCGGCGCGGATTTCAGCCACTAGTGGCGGGCACAAGTCCCCAAACACTAGCCAAGTTCTCAGCCACTAGTGGCGGGCACGATTCCCCAAACACCGGTCCGATAATACGCGCGCATATCCCCAAACACCGGCCCGATAATACGCGCACAATTCCCCAAACACCGGCGCGGATTTCAGCCACTATTGGCGGGCACAAGTCCCTCAACACTAGCCCGGATTTCAGCCACTATTGGAGGGCACAAGTCCCCCAACACTAGCCCAGTTCTCAGCCACTAGTGGCGGGCACAATTCCCCAAACACCGGTCCGATAATACGCGCGCATATCCCCAAACACCGGCCCGATAATACGCGCACAATTCCCCAAACACCGGCGCGGATTTCAGCCACTATTGGCGGGCACAAGTCCCCCAACACTAGCCCGGGATTCAGCCACTAGTGGCGGGCACGATTCCCCAAACACCGGTCCGATAATACGCGCGCATATCCCCAAACACCGGCCCGATAATACGCGCACAATTCCCCAAACACCGGCGCGGATTTCAGCCACTATTGGCGGGCACAAGTCCCCCAACACTAGCCCGGGATTCAGCCACTAGTGGCGGGCACGATTCCCCAAACACCGGTCCGATAATACGCGCGCATATCCCCAAACACCGGCCCGATAATACGCGCGCATATCCCCAAACACCGGCCCGATAATACGCGCACAATTCCCCAAACACCGGCGCGGATTTCAGCCACTATTGGCGGGCACAAGTCCCCCAACACTAGCCCGGGATTCAGCCACTAGTGGCGGGCACGATTCCCCAAACACCGGTCCGATAATACGCGCGCATATCCCCAAACACCGGCCCGATAATACGCGCACAATTCCCCAAACACCGGCGCGGATTTCAGCCACTATTGGCGGGCACAAGTCCCCCAACACTAGCCCGGGATTCAGCCACTAGTGGCGGGCACGATTCCCCAAACACCGGCCCGATAATACGCGCACAATTCCCCAAACACCGGCGCGGATTTCAGCCACTAGTGGCGGGCACAAGTCCCCCAACACTAGCCAAGTTCTCAGCCACTATTGGCGGGCACAAGTCCCCCAACACTAGCCCGGGATTCAGCCACTAGTGGCGGGCACGATTCCCCAAACACCGGTCCGATAATACGCGCGCATATCCCCAAACACCGGCCCGATAATACGCGCACAATTCCCCAAACACCGGCCCGGATTTCAGCCACTAGTGGCGGGCACAAGTCCCCAAACACTAGCCAAGTTCTCAGCCACTAGTGGCGGGCACAATTCCCCAAACACCGGTCCGATAATACGCGCGCATATCCCCAAACACCGGCCCGATAATACGCGCACAATTCCCCAAACACCGGCGCGGATTTCAGCCACTATTGGCGGGCACAAGTCCCCCAACACTAGCCCGGGATTCAGCCACTAGTGGCGGGCACGATTCCCCAAACACCGGTCCGATAATACGCGCGCATATCCCCAAACACCGGCCCGATAATACGCGCACAATTCCCCAAACACCGGCGCGGATTTCAGCCACTATTGGCGGGCACAAGTCCCCCAACACTAGCCCGGGATTCAGCCACTAGTGGCGGGCACGATTCCCCAAACACCGGTCCGATAATACGCGCGCATATCCCCAAACACCGGCCCGATAATACGCGCGCATATCCCCAAACACCGGCCCGATAATACGCGCACAATTCCCCAAACACCGGCCCGGATTTCAGCCACTAGTGGCGGGCACAAGTCCCCCAACACTAGCCCAGTTCTCAGCCACTAGTGGCGGGCACAATTCCCCAAACACCGGTCCGATAATACGCGCGCATATCCCCAAACACCGGCCCGATAATACGCGCACAATTCCCCAAACACCGGCGCGGATTTCAGCCACTATTGGCGGGCACAAGTCCCCCAACACTAGCCCGGGATTCAGCCACTAGTGGCGGGCACGATTCCCCAAACACCGGTCCGATAATACGCGCGCATATCCCCAAACACCGGCCCGATAATACGCGCACAATTCCCCAAACACCGGCGCGGATTTCAGCCACTAGTGGCGGGCACAAGTCCCCCAACACTAGCCCGGGATTCAGCCACTAGTGGCGGGCACAATTCCCCAAACACCGGTCCGATAATACGCGCGCATATCCCCAAACACCGGCCCGATAATACGCGCACAATTCCCCAAACACCGGCGCGGATTTCAGCCACTATTGGCGGGCACAAGTCCCCCAACACTAGCCCGGGATTCAGCCACTAGTGGCGGGCACGATTCCCCAAACACCGGTCCGATAATACGCGCGCATATCCCCAAACACCGGCCCGATAATACGCGCACAATTCCCCAAACACCGGCGCGGATTTCAGCCACTATTGGCGGGCACAAGTCCCCCAACACTAGCCCGGGATTCAGCCACTAGTGGCGGGCACGATTCCCCAAACACCGGTCCGATAATACGCGCGCATATCCCCAAACACCGGCCCGATAATACGCGCACAATTCCCCAAACACCGGCCCGATAATACGCGCGCAATTCCCCAAACACCGGCCCGATAATACGCGCACATTTCCCCAAACACCGGCGCGGATTTCAGCCACTATTGGCGGGCACAAGTCCCCCAACACTAGCCCGGGATTCAGCCACTATTGGCGGGCACAAGTCCCCCAACACTAGCCCGGGATTCAGCCACTAGTGGCGGGCACGATTCCCCAAACACCGGCCCGGCGCTGAGTATATGGCCTCCGAAAGGCCCATACATTCAGACGGGTCCATGTATTTTCAACGACAGCAGCAGTACCGCCAAAATCCATGCAGCGGCGCTGGATTTATGGCCTCCGAAAGGCCCATTCATTCAGACGGGTCCATGTATTTTCAGCGACAGCCGCAGTACCGCCAAAATCCATGCAGAGGCGCTGAGTTTATGGCCTCCGAAAGGCCCATTCATTCAGACGGGTCCATGTATTTTCAGCGACAGCAGCAGTACCGCCAAAATCCATGCAGCGGCGCTGTATTTATGGCCTCCGAAAGGCCCATTCATTACCAACGGGGCTGCAGTAGCATCCCGCGGCCACGCAGGGGCAGATATTGTGAGGGAATTACATGGTAGTGGACGGAGCGCCCATGCATTTCCAATGGGAGTGCAGTACCTCAAAAATCCGCTCCAAGCCACCGAACTTGAGGGCCCGACGTTCCCTCAACACTAGCCCAGTGCAATCGACATTTCGTTCTGTGTACATTGTTACACAGAATGACAATACAAGGGAATTATTATTATTATTATTATTATTATGTATTCAGCCACTAGTGGCGGGCACAATACCCCAAACACTGGCCCGGCGCTGGCTGAGTTTATGGCCTCTGAAAGGCCCATACATTCAGACGGGTCCATGTATTTTCAGTTTTCCGTAGCAGGTGTGATTGTTTGTTTAATTAGGTAGTTTGTGTTGGTGACGGTGTTCCTAACTGTGGTGGCTTGTTTGTAGAATGTGGGGCCCTGCGTTTGTGTTATGTTGATTTCTGGTAATTTACTTTTTACTAAGTAGTCTTTCAGGTTTTTGTTTCTTTTAAAGGCTGAGATGATTTTGTAATCTTGGATTATGCTTGTGTTCTGTAGTGTCTGATTTATATTTTGTCCATTCATTCAGACGGGTCCATGTATTTTCAGCGACAGCCGCAGTACCGCCAAAATCCATGCAGCGGCGCTGGATTTATGGCCTCCGAAAGGCCCATTCATTCAGACGGGTCCATGTATTTTCAGCGACAGCCGCAGTACCGCCAAAATCCATGCAGAGGCGCTGAGTTTATGGCCTCCGAAAGGCCCATTCATTCAGACGGGTCCATGTATTTTCAACGACAGCCGCAGTACCGCCAAAATCCATGCAGCGGCGCTGTATTTATGGCCTCCGAAAGGCCCATTCATTCCCAACGGGGCAGCAGTAGCATCGCGCGGCCACGCGGGGGCAGATATTGTGAGGGAATTACATTGTAGTGGACGGAGCGCCCTTGCATTTCCAATGGGAGTGCAGTACCTCAAAAATCCGCTCCAAGCCACCGAACTTGAGGGCCCGACGTTCCCTCAACACTAGCCCAGTGCAATCGACATTTCGTTCTGTGTACATTGTTACACAGAATGACAATACAAGGGAATTATTATTATTATTATTATTATTATGTATTCAGCCACTAGTGGCGGGCACAATACCCCAAACACTGGCCCGGCGCTGGCTGAGTTTATGGCCTCCGAAAGGCCCATACATTCAGACGGGTCCATGTATTTTCAGTTTTCCGTAGCAGGTGTGATTGTTTGTTTAATTAGGTAGTTTGTGTTGGTGACGGTGTTCCTAACTGTGGTGGCTTGTTTGTAGAATGTGGGGCCCTGCGTTTGTGTTATGTTGATTTCTGGTAATTTACTTTTTACTAAGTAGTCTTTCAGGTTTTTGTTTCTTTTAAAGGCTGAGATGATTTTGTAATCTTGGATTATGCTTGTGTTCTGTAGTGTCTGATTTATATTTTGTCCATTCATTCAGACGGGTCCATGTATTTTCAGCGACAGCCGCAGTACCGCCAAAATCCATGCAGCGGCGCTGGGTTTATGGAATCCGAAAGGCCCATTCATTCAGACGGGTCCATGTATTTTCAACGACAGCCGCAGTACCGCCAAAATCCATGCAGCGGCGCTGTATTTATGGCCTCCGAAAGGCCCATTCATTCCCAACGGGGCAGCAGTAGCATCGCGCGGCCACGCGGGGGCAGATATTGTGAGGGAATTACATTGTAGTGGACGGAGCGCCCATGCATTTCCAATGGGAGTGCAGTACCTCAAAAATCCGCTCCAAGCCACCGAACTTGAGGGCCCGACGTTCCCTCAACACTAGCCCAGTGCAATCGACATTTCGTTCTGTGTACATTGTTACACAGAATGACAATACAAGGGAATTATTATTATTATTATTATTATTATGTATTCAGCCACTAGTGGCGGGCACAATACCCCAAACACTGGCCCGGCGCTGGCTGAGTTTATGGCCTCCGAAAGGCCCATACATTCAGACGGGTCCATGTATTTTCAGTTTTCCGTAGCAGGTGTGATTGTTTGTTTAATTAGGTAGTTTGTGTTGGTGACGGTGTTCCTAACTGTGGTGGCTTGTTTGTAGAATGTGGGGCCCTGCGTTTGTGTTATGTTGATTTCTGGTAATTTACTTTTTACTAAGTAGTCTTTCAGGTTTTTGTTTCTTTTAAAGGCTGAGATGATTTTGTAATCTTGGATTATGCTTGTGTTCTGTAGTGTCTGATTTATATTTTGTCCATTCATTCAGACGGGTCCATGTATTTTCAGCGACAGCCGCAGTACCGCCAAAATCCATGCAGCGGCGCTGAGTTTATGGCCTCCGAAAGGCCCATTCATTCAGACGGGTCCATGTATTTTCAGCGACAGCCGCAGTACCGCCAAAATCCATGCAGCGGCGCTGGGTTTATGGAATCCGAAAGGCCCATTCATTCAGACGGGTCCATGTATTTTCAACGACAGCCGCAGTACCGCCAAAATCCATGCAGCGGCGCTGTATTTATGGCCTCCGAAAGGCCCATTCATTCCCAACGGGGCAGCAGTAGCATCGCGCGGCCACGCGGGGGCAGATATTGTGAGGGAATTACATTGTAGTGGACGGAGCGCCCATGCATTTCCAATGGGAGTGCAGTACCTCAAAAATCCGCTCCAAGCCACCGAACTTGAGGGCCCGACGTTCCCTCAACACTAGCCCAGTGCAATCGACATTTCGTTCTGTGTACATTGTTACACAGAATGACAATACAAGGGAATTATTATTATTATTATTATTATTATGTATTCAGCCACTAGTGGCGGGCACAATACCCCAAACACTGGCCCGGCGCTGGCTGAGTTTATGGCCTCCGAAAGGCCCATACATTCAGACGGGTCCATGTATTTTCAGTTTTCCGTAGCAGGTGTGATTGTTTGTTTAATTAGGTAGTTTGTGTTGGTGACGGTGTTCCTAACTGTGGTGGCTTGTTTGTAGAATGTGGGGCCCTGCGTTTGTGTTATGTTGATTTCTGGTAATTTACTTTTTACTAAGTAGTCTTTCAGGTTTTTGTTTCTTTTAAAGGCTGAGATGATTTTGTAATCTTGGATTATGCTTGTGTTCTGTAGTGTCTGATTTATATTTTGTCCATTCATTCAGACGGGTCCATGTATTTTCAGCGACAGCCGCAGTACCGCCAAAATCCATGCAGCGGCGCTGGGTTTATGGAATCCGAAAGGCCCATTCATTCAGACGGGTCCATGTATTTTCAACGACAGCCGCAGTACCGCCAAAATCCATGCAGCGGCGCTGTATTTATGGCCTCCGAAAGGCCCATTCATTCCCAACGGGGCAGCAGTAGCATCGCGCGGCCACGCGGGGGCAGATATTGTGAGGGAATTACATTGTAGTGGACGGAGCGCCCATGCATTTCCAATGGGAGTGCAGTACCTCAAAAATCCGCTCCAAGCCACCGAACTTGAGGGCCCGACGTTCCCTCAACACTAGCCCAGTGCAATCGACATTTCGTTCTGTGTACATTGTTACACAGAATGACAATACAAGGGAATTATTATTATTATTATTATTATTATGTATTCAGCCACTAGTGGCGGGCACAATACCCCAAACACTGGCCCGGCGCTGGCTGAGTTTATGGCCTCCGAAAGGCCCATACATTCAGACGGGTCCATGTATTTTCAGTTTTCCGTAGCAGGTGTGATTGTTTGTTTAATTAGGTAGTTTGTGTTGGTGACGGTGTTCCTAACTGTGGTGGCTTGTTTGTAGAATGTGGGGCCCTGCGTTTGTGTTATGTTGATTTCTGGTAATTTACTTTTTACTAAGTAGTCTTTCAGGTTTTTGTTTCTTTTAAAGGCTGAGATGATTTTGTAATCTTGGATTATGCTTGTGTTCTGTAGTGTCTGATTTATATTTTGTCCATTCATTCAGACGGGTCCATGTATTTTCAGCGACAGCCGCAGTACCGCCAAAATCCATGCAGCGGCGCTGAGTTTATGGCCTCCGAAAGGCCCATTCATTCAGACGGGTCCATGTATTTTCAGCGACAGCCGCAGTACCGCCAAAATCCATGCAGCGGCGCTGGGTTTATGGAATCCGAAAGGCCCATTCATTCAGACGGGTCCATGTATTTTCAACGACAGCCGCAGTACCGCCAAAATCCATGCAGCGGCGCTGTATTTATGGCCTCCGAAAGGCCCATTCATTCCCAACGGGGCAGCAGTAGCATCGCGCGGCCACGCGGGGGCAGATATTGTGAGGGAATTACATTGTAGTGGACGGAGCGCCCATGCATTTCCAATGGGAGTGCAGTACCTCAAAAATCCGCTCCAAGCCACCGAACTTGAGGGCCCGACGTTCCCTCAACACTAGCCCAGTGCAATCGACATTTCGTTCTGTGTACATTGTTACACAGAATGACAATACAAGGGAATTATTATTATTATTATTATTATTATGTATTCAGCCACTAGTGGCGGGCACAATACCCCAAACACTGGCCCGGCGCTGGCTGAGTTTATGGCCTCCGAAAGGCCCATACATTCAGACGGGTCCATGTATTTTCAGTTTTCCGTAGCAGGTGTGATTGTTTGTTTAATTAGGTAGTTTGTGTTGGTGACGGTGTTCCTAACTGTGGTGGCTTGTTTGTAGAATGTGGGGCCCTGCGTTTGTGTTATGTTGATTTCTGGTAATTTACTTTTTACTAAGTAGTCTTTCAGGTTTTTGTTTCTTTTAAAGGCTGAGATGATTTTGTAATCTTGGATTATGCTTGTGTTCTGTAGTGTCTGATTTATATTTTGTCCATTCATTCAGACGGGTCCATGTATTTTCAGCGACAGCCGCAGTACCGCCAAAATCCATGCAGCGGCGCTGAGTTTATGGCCTCCGAAAGGCCCATTCATTCAGACGGGTCCATGTATTTTCAGCGACAGCCGCAGTACCGCCAAAATCCATGCAGCGGCGCTGGGTTTATGGAATCCGAAAGGCCCATTCATTCAGACGGGTCCATGTATTTTCAACGACAGCCGCAGTACCGCCAAAATCCATGCAGCGGCGCTGTATTTATGGCCTCCGAAAGGCCCATTCATTCCCAACGGGGCAGCAGTAGCATCGCGCGGCCACGCGGGGGCAGATATTGTGAGGGAATTACATTGTAGTGGACGGAGCGCCCATGCATTTCCAATGGGAGTGCAGTACCTCAAAAATCCGCTCCAAGCCACCGAACTTGAGGGCCCGACGTTCCCTCAACACTAGCCCAGTGCAATCGACATTTCGTTCTGTGTACATTGTTACACAGAATGACAATACAAGGGAATTATTATTATTATTATTATTATTATGTATTCAGCCACTAGTGGCGGGCACAATACCCCAAACACTGGCCCGGCGCTGGCTGAGTTTATGGCCTCCGAAAGGCCCATACATTCAGACGGGTCCATGTATTTTCAGTTTTCCGTAGCAGGTGTGATTGTTTGTTTAATTAGGTAGTTTGTGTTGGTGACGGTGTTCCTAACTGTGGTGGCTTGTTTGTAGAATGTGGGGCCCTGCGTTTGTGTTATGTTGATTTCTGGTAATTTACTTTTTACTAAGTAGTCTTTCAGGTTTTTGTTTCTTTTAAAGGCTGAGATGATTTTGTAATCTTGGATTATGCTTGTGTTCTGTAGTGTCTGATTTATATTTTGTCCATTCATTCAGACGGGTCCATGTATTTTCAGCGACAGCCGCAGTACCGCCAAAATCCATGCAGCGGCGCTGAGTTTATGGCCTCCGAAAGGCCCATTCATTCAGACGGGTCCATGTATTTTCAGCGACAGCCGCAGTACCGCCAAAATCCATGCAGCGGCGCTGGGTTTATGGAATCCGAAAGGCCCATTCATTCAGACGGGTCCATGTATTTTCAACGACAGCCGCAGTACCGCCAAAATCCATGCAGCGGCGCTGTATTTATGGCCTCCGAAAGGCCCATTCATTCCCAACGGGGCAGCAGTAGCATCGCGCGGCCACGCGGGGGCAGATATTGTGAGGGAATTACATTGTAGTGGACGGAGCGCCCATGTATGGCCAATGCATTTCCAATGGGAGTGCAGTACCTCAAAAATCCGCTAGAGGGCCCCGAACTTGAGGGCCCGGCGTTCCCTCAAGTGCCGATTTTATACCCCCTTCTCCAGCCGACAGCCAGAATTATATTAGGGACTCGCAATTTTGAGAGGTGAGCACCAGGGCTAATCAGCGGCCACCCGTGACCATTGAGTCCGACAGAGCAGAGGCTAGGGGCGGCCTCGCATCTCGCAATTACCGAGGGAAGATGCCGGTTCTCGAAAAATTTCTAAGTTTTTCAAATTTTAAAGTATTGAAGTATTTAGGGCGCTTCCCGCGGCCCTGGCTTTTGCATGTACCCCTCTAAGCTCCGGTTCTCGAAAAATGTCTAAGTTTTTCAAACTTTAAAGTATTGAAGCCGGACTTCCGCGGAGGCTGACAGGGGGCCTCCATCGAAGCACCCTTCACCCCCGGGTGAGCCGGCGTCGGCCCACGGGCCTGCCGGTTCCCCAACTGAGCGATTGGCACACGAGACCCGCCTCGGAGGGCCCACGTCGGCCGGCGCAAGCCGGTGTTCGGGCGTGCGGCTCCTCCGGCTTTGCGGGTCAAGCTCCAGCGCCGAGGATACTAGGCAAACGTTGGGCCCCCCCGAGCCGAGTGGATACCCGCCTCAGAAAGAGCTGGGGCGGTACGTACGGACGGCCTCACTAAGAGGGAACGGAAGCTACTAAAGCACACGTATAACTGTCCGATGTGCGAACGAAAGTGAGGCCGGACGAATCCGATACGAGTTACGAGTGAGGCGGGATCCACGGCTGGCACTCGCGGGGCCCTCTTGCGAAACCATGCCTCGGCGTGAACCTTTTGGCGGCAGAACCAAGACGAACCGAGGTCGAGCTTCCGTCTCGAGCCACACCCAGACGTCCGACCGTCGCGGAGCCCGACGCCACGCGTGCTAGGGCTCCGCGCGAAACATCGTTTCACGACACCCGCTCGTCAGCCCGTCCGAACGTATACGAGTGTCGCGCGGCCCCCCGGGCCCGGCTGTAGCCACAGCCTCGTCCCGGACCAGGGCCGCACCGCCACCAGCAGCGCCCCCCCGGCGGCAGACGCACTCTGGTTGATCCTGCCAGTAGCATATGCTTGTTTTCAAGATTAAGCCATGCATGTCTAAGTACGAATGGCCAGTACAGTGAAACTGCGAACGGCTCATTAAATCAGTTATGGTTCCTTTGATCGCTCCACCGTTACTTGGATAACTGTGGCAAATCCAGAGCTAATACATGCAAACGAGCGCCGACTCGCGGGCGGGGCTCCGGCCTCGCCCCGGGGACGCGTGCATTTATCAGACACAAAAACCCACGCGGTGTCCGGCGGGCGGGGGCTCAGCCGTCGCGCGCGTCCCCCGCGTCCGGCCTCCGCCTCTCCGGGCGGGGGCGTAAGCGGCGCGGGCGGCTCCGCGCGCGCCGGTCCTCGTTCCGCCGGCCCGGCCCCCCCTTTGTGTTGACTCAGGATAACCTCGTGCCGATCGCTCGCCCACCCGAGGCGGCGACGACTCATTCGAATGTCTGCCCTATCAACTTTCGATGGTAGACTCTGCGCCTACCATGGTGACCACGGGTAACGGGGAATCAGGGTTCGATTCCGGAGAGGGAGCATGAGAAACGGCTACCACATCCAAGGAAGGCAGCAGGCGCGCAAATTACCCACTCCCGACACGGGGAGGTAGTGACGAAAAATAACAATACGGGACTCGTTCGAGTCTCCGTAATTGGAATGAGCCGAACACAAACCCATCGGCCAGCATCCATTGGAGGGCAAGTCTGGTGCCAGCAGCCGCGGTAATTCCAGCTCCAATAGCGTATTTTAAAGTTGCTGCAGTTAAAAAGCTCCTAGTTGGACCCCGGGACGCGAGCTGACGGTCCGCCGCGAGGCGTGCATCCGTCTGTCCCAGCCCCTGCCTCTCGGCAAAAGCCCCCGTGATGCCCTTCGCTGGGTGTCACTCGCGGGGCCCGAAGCGTTTACTTTGAGGAAATTAGAGTGTTCAAAGCAGGCCACACGGCCGCCCCTGCATATCGCAGCTGGGAATAATGGAATAGGACTCCGGTTCTATTTTGTGGGTTGTCATGAACTGGGGCCATGATTAAGAGGGACGGCCGGGGGCATTCGTACTGCGCCGCTAGAGGTGAAATTCTTGGACCGGCGCAAGACGGACGAGAGCGAAAGCATTTGCCAAGAATGTTTTCATTAATCAAGAACGAAAGTCGGAGGTTCGAAGACGATCAGATACCGTCCTAGTTCCGACCATAAACGATGCCGACTCGCGATCCGGCGGCGTTATTCCCATGACCCGCCGAGCAGCACCCGGGAAACCGACCAAGTGTCTGGGTTCCGGGGGGAGTATTGTTGCAAAGCTGAAACTTAAAGGAATTGACGGAAGGGCACCACCAGGAGTGGAGCATGCGGCTTAATTTGACTCAACACGGGAAACCTCACCCGGCCCGGACACGGAAAGGATTGACAGATTGAAGGCTCTTTCTCGATACCGTGGGTGGTGGTGCATGGCCGTTCGTAGTTGGTGGAGCGATTTGTCTGGTTAATTCCGATAACGAACGAGACTCAAACATACTAAATAGTACCGCGGCCCCCCGCGCGGTCGGCGGCAGAAAACTTCTTAGAGGGACAAGTGGCTCTCAGCCACACGAGAATGAGCAATAACAGGTCTGTGATGCCCTTAGATGTCCGGGGCTGCACGCGCGCCACACTGAGCGTATAAGCGCGTCGTCTATCCCCGCGCCGGCAGGCGCGGGTAATCCTATGAACCCCGCTCGTGACAGGGCCTGGGGATTGCAATTATTTCCCACCAACGAGGAATTCCCAGTAAGCGCGGGTCATTAGCCTGCGTTGATTAAGTCCCTGCCCTTTGTACACACCGCCCGTCGCTACTACCGATCGGATGGCTTAGTGAGGTCCTCGGATAGTCCCCGCCGGGGCCGGCCCCGGCTCCGGCGGTGTGCCAGAAGACGGTCGAACTTGACTATCTAGAGGAAGTAAAAGTCGTAACAAGGTTTCTGTAGGTGAACCTGCAGAAGGATCATTAACGTACGAGCGGCAGCAGATCCGCCTCGGTACACCCCCGACGAGCCAGACGCCGAGGGCGGCGGGTCGTCGCAGGCGGAGGAAGAGGGTAGACCGGGACGGGACGGGACGGGGGGCGCGGCGCGGGTCACTCCCGGGCCGCGCGTCGGAGCGAGTTCGGCGGGCGCCACGCGGCGCGGCGCGACGCGAGAAAAGGCGGCGGGCGATGTCGCGCTACCTCCGTGCGAGCGGGGTAGCGCGCTCGTCCGACGACCCCAGTAGCGCGGCGCGGCGCGACGACAGGCGACCGCCAGCGACGGGCGAAAGGCGGCGGCCGTGCGCGGGACCCCCGTAACCGGGGAATCCCCCTATGCCGACGACCCTAGCTCGGCGCGGTTCTCGCGCTTCCGGCGCGCGCTTCCGGGGCGGCACTCGCCTCGACGACCTCCCGTCCTTTAAAGGTAACGGTTCGGGCCGGCGCCCCGGCGTCCGTCCGCCCGTCGGTGTCGCGTGTCCGTGCGGCGCGGGGCTGCTCTCGGCGAGGGTCGCCGAGCAAGCGGATCCCCGCACGGATCACAACGGCCGTATGGCGGCGGCGTCGGGACGCCCGCCCGAGACGAAGGTTCAGGGCGACGAAACGGTGCTCCCACCGGCTACCTTTTTCCCCGGCCAAACGCGTCCGTCGGCCGGAGCCCTCGAGGGGCCGCGTAGCGCGCGCGTGGGCCGGCCCCCGGACACCGGAGTCCCTCCCGGGGCTCCGGACACCGGGGGTTCGGTTCCGCGCGGTCCGCCGCGGTCTCCTCTGTCCATCCATAGTCCGGGCAGGCCGCGGCCGGGTCGGGGGCCAGTCCCCCCTCGGTGTCAGCGCGGTCGCGCCGCCCTTGTAAACCAAACCCACTCGCTGACGGGTAGCAACACCCAAAGCGTCGCTTCGCGGCGCGGCGGGGCTTCCAAGTCGGATGGCCTTCCGGGGTCCGGGTAGGAGACGCCGGGGGCCGGCCTCAGCGCCGAGCCCCCGACCTACCCGGCGAGTCCGGTCGCCGAGTCGTGTCAGGCCCGAGCGGGAGACGCCGGGCGCCGGCCTCAGCGCCGAGCGCCCGACCTACCCGGGCCGACGCACGTCTCGGGCGCCGTCGCGGCCCCGAGCGGGAGACG
>NW_028283152.1:127500-147500 GCF_059441175.1 Urocampus carinirostris
CCCCAAACACCGGCCGGGGACCGGCCCACAGGAGGCGGCAGCCGGTCCCCAAACACCAGCCGGGGACCGGCCCACAAGAGGCGGCAGCCGGTCCCCAAACACCAGCCGGGGACCGGCCCACAAGAGGCGGCAGCCGGTCCCCAAACACCGGCCGGGGACCGGCCCACAGGAGGCGGCAGCCGGTCCCCAAACACCAGCCGGGGACCGGCCCACAGGAGGCGGCAGCCGGTCCCCAAACACCGGCCGGGGACCGGCCCACAGGAGGCGGCAGCCGGTCCCCAAACACCAGCCGGGGACCGGCCCACAGGAGGCGGCAGCCGGTCCCCAAACACCAGCCGGGGACCGGCCCACAAGAGGCGGCAGCCGGTCCCCAAACACCGGCCGGGGACCGGCCCACAGGAGGCGGCAGCCGGTCCCCAAACACCGGCCGGGGACCGGCCCACAGGAGGCGGCAGCCGGTCCCCAAACACCAGCCGGGGACCGGCCCACAGGAGGCGGCAGCCGGTCCCCAAACACCAGCCGGGGACCGGCCCACAAGAGGCGGCAGCCAGTCCCCAAACACCAGCCGGGGACCGGCCCACAAGAGGCGGCAGCCGGTCCCCAAACACCAGCCGGGGACCGGCCCACAAGAGGCGGCAGCCGGTCCCCAAACACCGGCCGGGGACCGGCCCACAGGAGGCGGCAGCCGGTCCCCAAACACCAGCCGGGGACCGGCCCACAGGAGGCGGCAGCCGGTCCCCAAACACCGGCCGGGGACCGGCCCACAGGAGGCGGCAGCCGGTCCCCAAACACTGGCCGGGGAGTGGCACAAATTCTAAGTCCCACGAGCCCCTGGTGACCCGACAATCGGACTTAGTGCAATTTTCCAAGTGCTGCAAGCCAATGTTGGCCCGACAAGTCCCCAAACGGCAGCCCGGTTTTGAGCCACTAGTGTCGGCCTATAAGTCCCCAAACACCGGCCCGGTTTTACGACCACTAGTCCCCCAACACTAGCCCGGGATTCAGCCACTAGTGGCGGGCACGATTCCCCAAACACCGGTCCGATAATACGCGCGCATATCCCCAAACACCGGCCCGATAATACGCGCGCAATTCCCCAAACACCGGCCCGATAATACGCGCACAATTCCCCAAACACCGGCGCGGATTTCAGCCACTATTGGCGGGCACAAGTCCCCCAACACTAGCCCGGGATTCAGCCACTAGTGGCGGGCACGATTCCCCAAACACCGGTCCGATAATACGCGCGCATATCCCCAAACACCGGCCCGATAATACGCGCACAATTCCCCAAACACCGGCGCGGATTTCAGCCACTATTGGCGGGCACAAGTCCCCCAACACTAGCCCGGGATTCAGCCACTAGTGGCGGGCACGATTCCCCAAACACCGGTCCGATAATACGCGCGCATATCCCCAAACACCGGCCCGATAATACGCGCACAATTCCCCAAACACCGGCGCGGATTTCAGCCACTATTGGCGGGCACAAGTCCCCCAACACTAGCCCGGGATTCAGCCACTAGTGGCGGGCACGATTCCCCAAACACCGGTCCGATAATACGCGCGCATATCCCCAAACACCGGCCCGATAATACGCGCACAATTCCCCAAACACCGGCGCGGATTTCAGCCACTATTGGCGGGCACAAGTCCCCAAACACTAGCCAAGTTCTCAGCCACTAGTGGCGGGCACAATTCCCCAAACACCGGTCCGATAATACGCGCGCATATCCCCAAACACCGGCCCGATAATACGCGCACAATTCCCCAAACACCGGTCCGATAATACGCGCGCATATCCCCAAACACCGGCCCGATAATACGCGCACAATTCCCCAAACACCGGCGCGGATTTCAGCCACTATTGGCGGGCACAAGTCCCCCAACACTAGCCCGGGATTCAGCCACTAGTGGCGGGCACGATTCCCCAAACACCGGTCCGATAATACGCGCGCATATCCCCAAACACCGGCCCGATAATACGCGCACAATTCCCCAAACACCGGCGCGGATTTCAGCCACTATTGGCGGGCACAAGTCCCCAAACACTAGCCAAGTTCTCAGCCACTAGTGGCGGGCACAATTCCCCAAACACCGGTCCGATAATACGCGCGCATATCCCCAAACACCGGCCCGATAATACGCGCACAATTCCCCAAACACCGGCGCGGATTTCAGCCACTATTGGCGGGCACAAGTCCCCCAACACTAGCCCGGGATTCAGCCACTAGTGGCGGGCACAATTCCCCAAACACCGGTCCGATAATACGCGCGCATATCCCCAAACACCGGCCCGATAATACGCGCACAATTCCCCAAACACCGGCGCGGATTTCAGCCACTATTGGCGGGCACAAGTCCCCCAACACTAGCCCGGGATTCAGCCACTAGTGGCGGGCACGATTCCCCAAACACCGGTCCGATAATACGCGCGCATATCCCCAAACACCGGCCCGATAATACGCGCACAATTCCCCAAACACCGGCGCGGATTTCAGCCACTATTGGCGGGCACAAGTCCCCCAACACTAGCCCGGGATTCAGCCACTAGTGGCGGGCACGATTCCCCAAACACCGGTCCGATAATACGCGCGCATATCCCCAAACACCGGCCCGATAATACGCGCACAATTCCCCAAACACCGGCGCGGATTTCAGCCACTATTGGCGGGCACAAGTCCCCCAACACTAGCCCGGGATTCAGCCACTAGTGGCGGGCACGATTCCCCAAACACCGGTCCGATAATACGCGCGCATATCCCCAAACACCGGTCCGATAATACGCGCGCATATCCCCAAACACCGGCCCGATAATACGCGCGCATATCCCCAAACACCGGCCCGATAATATGCGCACAATTCCCCAAACACCGGCCCGGATTTCAGCCACTAGTGGCGGGCACAAGTCCCCCAACACTAGCCCGGGATTCAGCCACTAGTGGCGGGCACGATTCCCCAAACACCGGTCCGATAATACGCGCGCATATCCCCAAACACCGGCCCGATAATACGCGCACAATTCCCCAAACACCGGCGCGGATTTCAGCCACTATTGGCGGGCACAAGTCCCTCAACACTAGCCCGGATTTCAGCCACTATTGGAGGGCACAAGTCCCCCAACACTAGCCCAGTTCTCAGCCACTAGTGGCGGGCACAATTCCCCAAACACCGGTCCGATAATACGCGCGCATATCCCCAAACACCGGCCCGATAATACGCGCACAATTCCCCAAACACCGGCGCGGATTTCAGCCACTATTGGCGGGCACAAGTCCCCCAACACTAGCCCGGGATTCAGCCACTAGTGGCGGGCACGATTCCCCAAACACCGGTCCGATAATACGCGCGCATATCCCCAAACACCGGCCCGATAATACGCGCACAATTCCCCAAACACCGGCGCGGATTTCAGCCACTATTGGCGGGCACAAGTCCCCCAACACTAGCCCGGGATTCAGCCACTAGTGGCGGGCACGATTCCCCAAACACCGGTCCGATAATACGCGCGCATATCCCCAAACACCGGCCCGATAATACGCGCGCATATCCCCAAACACCGGCCCGATAATACGCGCACAATTCCCCAAACACCGGCGCGGATTTCAGCCACTATTGGCGGGCACAAGTCCCCCAACACTAGCCCGGGATTCAGCCACTAGTGGCGGGCACGATTCCCCAAACACCGGTCCGATAATACGCGCGCATATCCCCAAACACCGGCCCGATAATACGCGCACAATTCCCCAAACACCGGCGCGGATTTCAGCCACTATTGGCGGGCACAAGTCCCCCAACACTAGCCCGGGATTCAGCCACTAGTGGCGGGCACGATTCCCCAAACACCGGCCCGATAATACGCGCACAATTCCCCAAACACCGGCGCGGATTTCAGCCACTAGTGGCGGGCACAAGTCCCCCAACACTAGCCAAGTTCTCAGCCACTATTGGCGGGCACAAGTCCCCCAACACTAGCCCGGGATTCAGCCACTAGTGGCGGGCACGATTCCCCAAACACCGGTCCGATAATACGCGCGCATATCCCCAAACACCGGCCCGATAATACGCGCACAATTCCCCAAACACCGGCCCGGATTTCAGCCACTAGTGGCGGGCACAAGTCCCCAAACACTAGCCAAGTTCTCAGCCACTAGTGGCGGGCACAATTCCCCAAACACCGGTCCGATAATACGCGCGCATATCCCCAAACACCGGCCCGATAATACGCGCACAATTCCCCAAACACCGGCGCGGATTTCAGCCACTATTGGCGGGCACAAGTCCCCCAACACTAGCCCGGGATTCAGCCACTAGTGGCGGGCACGATTCCCCAAACACCGGTCCGATAATACGCGCGCATATCCCCAAACACCGGCCCGATAATACGCGCACAATTCCCCAAACACCGGCGCGGATTTCAGCCACTATTGGCGGGCACAAGTCCCCCAACACTAGCCCGGGATTCAGCCACTAGTGGCGGGCACGATTCCCCAAACACCGGTCCGATAATACGCGCGCATATCCCCAAACACCGGCCCGATAATACGCGCGCATATCCCCAAACACCGGCCCGATAATACGCGCACAATTCCCCAAACACCGGCCCGGATTTCAGCCACTAGTGGCGGGCACAAGTCCCCCAACACTAGCCCAGTTCTCAGCCACTAGTGGCGGGCACAATTCCCCAAACACCGGTCCGATAATACGCGCGCATATCCCCAAACACCGGCCCGATAATACGCGCACAATTCCCCAAACACCGGCGCGGATTTCAGCCACTATTGGCGGGCACAAGTCCCCCAACACTAGCCCGGGATTCAGCCACTAGTGGCGGGCACGATTCCCCAAACACCGGTCCGATAATACGCGCGCATATCCCCAAACACCGGCCCGATAATACGCGCACAATTCCCCAAACACCGGCGCGGATTTCAGCCACTAGTGGCGGGCACAAGTCCCCCAACACTAGCCCGGGATTCAGCCACTAGTGGCGGGCACAATTCCCCAAACACCGGTCCGATAATACGCGCGCATATCCCCAAACACCGGCCCGATAATACGCGCACAATTCCCCAAACACCGGCGCGGATTTCAGCCACTATTGGCGGGCACAAGTCCCCCAACACTAGCCCGGGATTCAGCCACTAGTGGCGGGCACGATTCCCCAAACACCGGTCCGATAATACGCGCGCATATCCCCAAACACCGGCCCGATAATACGCGCACAATTCCCCAAACACCGGCGCGGATTTCAGCCACTATTGGCGGGCACAAGTCCCCCAACACTAGCCCGGGATTCAGCCACTAGTGGCGGGCACGATTCCCCAAACACCGGTCCGATAATACGCGCGCATATCCCCAAACACCGGCCCGATAATACGCGCGCATATCCCCAAACACCGGCCCGATAATACGCGCACAATTCCCCAAACACCGGCCCGGATTTCAGCCACTAGTGGCGGGCACAAGTCCCCCAACACTAGCCCAGTTCTCAGCCACTAGTGGCGGGCACAATTCCCCAAACACCGGTCCGATAATACGCGCGCATATCCCCAAACACCGGCCCGATAATACGCGCACAATTCCCCAAACACCGGCGCGGATTTCAGCCACTATTGGCGGGCACAAGTCCCCCAACACTAGCCCGGGATTCAGCCACTAGTGGCGGGCACGATTCCCCAAACACCGGTCCGATAATACGCGCGCATATCCCCAAACACCGGCCCGATAATACGCGCACAATTCCCCAAACACCGGCCCGGATTTCAGCCACTAGTGGCGGGCACAAGTCCCCAAACACTAGCCAAGTTCTCAGCCACTAGTGGCGGGCACAATTCCCCAAACACCGGTCCGATAATACGCGCGCATATCCCCAAACACCGGCCCGATAATACGCGCACAATTCCCCAAACACCGGCGCGGATTTCAGCCACTATTGGCGGGCACAAGTCCCCCAACACTAGCCCGGGATTCAGCCACTAGTGGCGGGCACGATTCCCCAAACACCGGTCCGATAATACGCGCGCATATCCCCAAACACCGGCCCGATAATACGCGCACAATTCCCCAAACACCGGCCCGGATTTCAGCCACTAGTGGCGGGCACAAGTCCCCAAACACTAGCCAAGTTCTCAGCCACTAGTGGCGGGCACAATTCCCCAAACACCGGTCCGATAATACGCGCGCATATCCCCAAACACCGGCCCGATAATACGCGCACAATTCCCCAAACACCGGCGCGGATTTCAGCCACTATTGGCGGGCACAAGTCCCCCAACACTAGCCCGGGATTCAGCCACTAGTGGCGGGCACGATTCCCCAAACACCGGTCCGATAATACGCGCGCATATCCCCAAACACCGGCCCGATAATACGCGCACAATTCCCCAAACACCGGCCCGGATTTCAGCCACTAGTGGCGGGCACAAGTCCCCAAACACTAGCCAAGTTCTCAGCCACTAGTGGCGGGCACAATTCCCCAAACACCGGTCCGATAATACGCGCGCATATCCCCAAACACCGGCCCGATAATACGCGCACAATTCCCCAAACACCGGCGCGGATTTCAGCCACTATTGGCGGGCACAAGTCCCCCAACACTAGCCCGGGATTCAGCCACTAGTGGCGGGCACGATTCCCCAAACACCGGTCCGATAATACGCGCGCATATCCCCAAACACCGGCCCGATAATACGCGCACAATTCCCCAAACACCGGCCCGGATTTCAGCCACTAGTGGCGGGCACAAGTCCCCAAACACTAGCCAAGTTCTCAGCCACTAGTGGCGGGCACGATTCCCCAAACACCGGTCCGATAATACGCGCGCATATCCCCAAACACCGGCCCGATAATACGCGCACAATTCCCCAAACACCGGCGCGGATTTCAGCCACTATTGGCGGGCACAAGTCCCCCAACACTAGCCCGGGATTCAGCCACTAGTGGCGGGCACGATTCCCCAAACACCGGTCCGATAATACGCGCGCATATCCCCAAACACCGGCCCGATAATACGCGCACAATTCCCCAAACACCGGCCCGGATTTCAGCCACTAGTGGCGGGCACAAGTCCCCAAACACTAGCCAAGTTCTCAGCCACTAGTGGCGGGCACAATTCCCCAAACACCGGTCCGATAATACGCGCGCATATCCCCAAACACCGGCCCGATAATACGCGCACAATTCCCCAAACACCGGCGCGGATTTCAGCCACTATTGGCGGGCACAAGTCCCCCAACACTAGCCCGGGATTCAGCCACTAGTGGCGGGCACGATTCCCCAAACACCGGTCCGATAATACGCGCGCATATCCCCAAACACCGGCCCGATAATACGCGCACAATTCCCCAAACACCGGCGCGGATTTCAGCCACTATTGGCGGGCACAAGTCCCCCAACACTAGCCCGGGATTCAGCCACTAGTGGCGGGCACGATTCCCCAAACACCGGTCCGATAATACGCGCGCATATCCCCAAACACCGGCCCGATAATACGCGCACAATTCCCCAAACACCGGCCCGGATTTCAGCCACTAGTGGCGGGCACAAGTCCCCAAACACTAGCCAAGTTCTCAGCCACTAGTGGCGGGCACAATTCCCCAAACACCGGTCCGATAATACGCGCGCATATCCCCAAACACCGGCCCGATAATACGCGCACAATTCCCCAAACACCGGCGCGGATTTCAGCCACTATTGGCGGGCACAAGTCCCCCAACACTAGCCCGGGATTCAGCCACTAGTGGCGGGCACGATTCCCCAAACACCGGTCCGATAATACGCGCGCATATCCCCAAACACCGGCCCGATAATACGCGCACAATTCCCCAAACACCGGCCCGGATTTCAGCCACTAGTGGCGGGCACAAGTCCCCAAACACTAGCCAAGTTCTCAACCTTCAGCTGAGTATATGGCCTCCGAAAGGCCCATACATTCAGACGGGTCCATGTATTTTCAGCGACAGCCGCAGTACCGCCAAAATCCATGCAGCGGCGCTGGATTTATGGCCTCCGAAAGGCCCATTCATTCAGACGGGTCCATGTATTTTCAGCGACAGCCGCAGTACCGCCAAAATCCATGCAGAGGCGCTGAGTTTATGGCCTCCGAAAGGCCCATTCATTCAGACGGGTCCATGTATTTTCAGCGACAGCAGCAGTACCGCCAAAATCCATGCAGCGGCGCTGTATTTATGGCCTCCGAAAGGCCCATTCATTACCAACGGGGCTGCAGTAGCATCCCGCGGCCACGCAGGGGCAGATATTGTGAGGGAATTACATGGTAGTGGACGGAGCGCCCATGCATTTCCAATGGGAGTGCAGTACCTCAAAAATCCGCTCCAAGCCACCGAACTTGAGGGCCCGACGTTCCCTCAACACTAGCCCAGTGCAATCGACATTTCGTTCTGTGTACATTGTTACACAGAATGACAATACAAGGGAATTATTATTATTATTATTATTATTATGTATTCAGCCACTAGTGGCGGGCACAATACCCCAAACACTGGCCCGGCGCTGGCTGAGTTTATGGCCTCCGAAAGGCCCATACATTCAGACGGGTCCATGTATTTTCAGTTTTCCGTAGCAGGTGTGATTGTTTGTTTAATTAGGTAGTTTGTGTTGGTGACGGTGTTCCTAACTGTGGTGGCTTGTTTGTAGAATGTGGGGCCCTGCGTTTGTGTTATGTTGATTTCTGGTAATTTACTTTTTACTAAGTAGTCTTTCAGGTTTTTGTTTCTTTTAAAGGCTGAGATGATTTTGTAATCTTGGATTATGCTTGTGTTCTGTAGTGTCTGATTTATATTTTGTCCATTCATTCAGACGGGTCCATGTATTTTCAGCGACAGCCGCAGTACCGCCAAAATCCATGCAGCGGCGCTGAGTTTATGGCCTCCGAAAGGCCCATTCATTCAGACGGGTCCATGTATTTTCAGCGACAGCCGCAGTACCGCCAAAATCCATGCAGCGGCGCTGGGTTTATGGAATCCGAAAGGCCCATTCATTCAGACGGGTCCATGTATTTTCAACGACAGCCGCAGTACCGCCAAAATCCATGCAGCGGCGCTGGATTTATGGCCTCCGAAAGGCCCATTCATTCAGACGGGTCCATGTATTTTCAGCGACAGCCGCAGTACCGCCAAAATCCATGCAGAGGCGCTGAGTTTATGGCCTCCGAAAGGCCCATTCATTCAGACGGGTCCATGTATTTTCAGCGACAGCAGCAGTACCGCCAAAATCCATGCAGCGGCGCTGTATTTATGGCCTCCGAAAGGCCCATTCATTACCAACGGGGCTGCAGTAGCATCCCGCGGCCACGCAGGGGCAGATATTGTGAGGGAATTACATGGTAGTGGACGGAGCGCCCATGCATTTCCAATGGGAGTGCAGTACCTCAAAAATCCGCTCCAAGCCACCGAACTTGAGGGCCCGACGTTCCCTCAACACTAGCCCAGTGCAATCGACATTTCGTTCTGTGTACATTGTTACACAGAATGACAATACAAGGGAATTATTATTATTATTATTATTATTATTATGTATTCAGCCACTAGTGGCGGGCACAATACCCCAAACACTGGCCCGGCGCTGGCTGAGTTTATGGCCTCCGAAAGGCCCATACATTCAGACGGGTCCATGTATTTTCAGTTTTCCGTAGCAGGTGTGATTGTTTGTTTAATTAGGTAGTTTGTGTTGGTGACGGTGTTCCTAACTGTGGTGGCTTGTTTGTAGAATGTGGGGCCCTGCGTTTGTGTTATGTTGATTTCTGGTAATTTACTTTTTACTAAGTAGTCTTTCAGGTTTTTGTTTCTTTTAAAGGCTGAGATGATTTTGTAATCTTGGATTATGCTTGTGTTCTGTAGTGTCTGATTTATATTTTGTCCATTCATTCAGACGGGTCCATGTATTTTCAGCGACAGCCGCAGTACCGCCAAAATCCATGCAGCGGCGCTGAATTTATGGCCTCCGAAAGGCCCATTCATTCAGACGGGTCCATGTATTTTCAGCGACAGCCGCAGTACCGCCAAAATCCATGCAGAGGCGCTGAGTTTATGGCCTCCGAAAGGCCCATTCATTCAGACGGGTCCATGTATTTTCAGCGACAGCAGCAGTACCGCCAAAATCCATGCAGCGGCGCTGTATTTATGGCCTCCGAAAGGCCCATTCATTACCAACGGGGCTGCAGTAGCATCCCGCGGCCACGCAGGGGCAGATATTGTGAGGGAATTACATGGTAGTGGACGGAGCGCCCATGCATTTCCAATGGGAGTGCAGTACCTCAAAAATCCGCTCCAAGCCACCGAACTTGAGGGCCCGACGTTCCCTCAACACTAGCCCAGTGCAATCGACATTTCGTTCTGTGTACATTGTTACACAGAATGACAATACAAGGGAATTATTATTATTATTATTATTATTATGTATTCAGCCACTAGTGGCGGGCACAATACCCCAAACACTGGCCCGGCGCTGGCTGAGTTTATGGCCTCTGAAAGGCCCATACATTCAGACGGGTCCATGTATTTTCAGTTTTCCGTAGCAGGTGTGATTGTTTGTTTAATTAGGTAGTTTGTGTTGGTGACGGTGTTCCTAACTGTGGTGGCTTGTTTGTAGAATGTGGGGCCCTGCGTTTGTGTTATGTTGATTTCTGGTAATTTACTTTTTACTAAGTAGTCTTTCAGGTTTTTGTTTCTTTTAAAGGCTGAGATGATTTTGTAATCTTGGATTATGCTTGTGTTCTGTAGTGTCTGATTTATATTTTGTCCATTCATTCAGACGGGTCCATGTATTTTCAGCGACAGCCGCAGTACCGCCAAAATCCATGCAGCGGCGCTGGATTTATGGCCTCCGAAAGGCCCATTCATTCAGACGGGTCCATGTATTTTCAGCGACAGCCGCAGTACCGCCAAAATCCATGCAGAGGCGCTGAGTTTATGGCCTCCGAAAGGCCCATTCATTCAGACGGGTCCATGTATTTTCAGCGACAGCAGCAGTACCGCCAAAATCCATGCAGCGGCGCTGTATTTATGGCCTCCGAAAGGCCCATTCATTACCAACGGGGCTGCAGTAGCATCCCGCGGCCACGCAGGGGCAGATATTGTGAGGGAATTACATGGTAGTGGACGGAGCGCCCATGCATTTCCAATGGGAGTGCAGTACCTCAAAAATCCGCTCCAAGCCACCGAACTTGAGGGCCCGACGTTCCCTCAACACTAGCCCAGTGCAATCGACATTTCGTTCTGTGTACATTGTTACACAGAATGACAATACAAGGGAATTATTATTATTATTATTATTATTATGTATTCAGCCACTAGTGGCGGGCACAATACCCCAAACACTGGCCCGGCGCTGGCTGAGTTTATGGCCTCTGAAAGGCCCATACATTCAGACGGGTCCATGTATTTTCAGTTTTCCGTAGCAGGTGTGATTGTTTGTTTAATTAGGTAGTTTGTGTTGGTGACGGTGTTCCTAACTGTGGTGGCTTGTTTGTAGAATGTGGGGCCCTGCGTTTGTGTTATGTTGATTTCTGGTAATTTACTTTTTACTAAGTAGTCTTTCAGGTTTTTGTTTCTTTTAAAGGCTGAGATGATTTTGTAATCTTGGATTATGCTTGTGTTCTGTAGTGTCTGATTTATATTTTGTCCATTCATTCAGACGGGTCCATGTATTTTCAGCGACAGCCGCAGTACCGCCAAAATCCATGCAGCGGCGCTGGATTTATGGCCTCCGAAAGGCCCATTCATTCAGACGGGTCCATGTATTTTCAGCGACAGCCGCAGTACCGCCAAAATCCATGCAGAGGCGCTGAGTTTATGGCCTCCGAAAGGCCCATTCATTCAGACGGGTCCATGTATTTTCAACGACAGCCGCAGTACCGCCAAAATCCATGCAGCGGCGCTGTATTTATGGCCTCCGAAAGGCCCATTCATTCCCAACGGGGCAGCAGTAGCATCGCGCGGCCACGCGGGGGCAGATATTGTGAGGGAATTACATTGTAGTGGACGGAGCGCCCTTGCATTTCCAATGGGAGTGCAGTACCTCAAAAATCCGCTCCAAGCCACCGAACTTGAGGGCCCGACGTTCCCTCAACACTAGCCCAGTGCAATCGACATTTCGTTCTGTGTACATTGTTACACAGAATGACAATACAAGGGAATTATTATTATTATTATTATTATTATGTATTCAGCCACTAGTGGCGGGCACAATACCCCAAACACTGGCCCGGCGCTGGCTGAGTTTATGGCCTCCGAAAGGCCCATACATTCAGACGGGTCCATGTATTTTCAGTTTTCCGTAGCAGGTGTGATTGTTTGTTTAATTAGGTAGTTTGTGTTGGTGACGGTGTTCCTAACTGTGGTGGCTTGTTTGTAGAATGTGGGGCCCTGCGTTTGTGTTATGTTGATTTCTGGTAATTTACTTTTTACTAAGTAGTCTTTCAGGTTTTTGTTTCTTTTAAAGGCTGAGATGATTTTGTAATCTTGGATTATGCTTGTGTTCTGTAGTGTCTGATTTATATTTTGTCCATTCATTCAGACGGGTCCATGTATTTTCAGCGACAGCCGCAGTACCGCCAAAATCCATGCAGCGGCGCTGGGTTTATGGAATCCGAAAGGCCCATTCATTCAGACGGGTCCATGTATTTTCAACGACAGCCGCAGTACCGCCAAAATCCATGCAGCGGCGCTGTATTTATGGCCTCCGAAAGGCCCATTCATTCCCAACGGGGCAGCAGTAGCATCGCGCGGCCACGCGGGGGCAGATATTGTGAGGGAATTACATTGTAGTGGACGGAGCGCCCATGCATTTCCAATGGGAGTGCAGTACCTCAAAAATCCGCTCCAAGCCACCGAACTTGAGGGCCCGACGTTCCCTCAACACTAGCCCAGTGCAATCGACATTTCGTTCTGTGTACATTGTTACACAGAATGACAATACAAGGGAATTATTATTATTATTATTATTATTATGTATTCAGCCACTAGTGGCGGGCACAATACCCCAAACACTGGCCCGGCGCTGGCTGAGTTTATGGCCTCCGAAAGGCCCATACATTCAGACGGGTCCATGTATTTTCAGTTTTCCGTAGCAGGTGTGATTGTTTGTTTAATTAGGTAGTTTGTGTTGGTGACGGTGTTCCTAACTGTGGTGGCTTGTTTGTAGAATGTGGGGCCCTGCGTTTGTGTTATGTTGATTTCTGGTAATTTACTTTTTACTAAGTAGTCTTTCAGGTTTTTGTTTCTTTTAAAGGCTGAGATGATTTTGTAATCTTGGATTATGCTTGTGTTCTGTAGTGTCTGATTTATATTTTGTCCATTCATTCAGACGGGTCCATGTATTTTCAGCGACAGCCGCAGTACCGCCAAAATCCATGCAGCGGCGCTGGATTTATGGCCTCCGAAAGGCCCATTCATTCAGACGGGTCCATGTATTTTCAGCGACAGCCGCAGTACCGCCAAAATCCATGCAGAGGCGCTGAGTTTATGGCCTCCGAAAGGCCCATTCATTCAGACGGGTCCATGTATTTTCAGCGACAGCAGCAGTACCGCCAAAATCCATGCAGCGGCGCTGTATTTATGGCCTCCGAAAGGCCCATTCATTACCAACGGGGCTGCAGTAGCATCCCGCGGCCACGCAGGGGCAGATATTGTGAGGGAATTACATGGTAGTGGACGGAGCGCCCATGCATTTCCAATGGGAGTGCAGTACCTCAAAAATCCGCTCCAAGCCACCGAACTTGAGGGCCCGACGTTCCCTCAACACTAGCCCAGTGCAATCGACATTTCGTTCTGTGTACATTGTTACACAGAATGACAATACAAGGGAATTATTATTATTATTATTATTATTATGTATTCAGCCACTAGTGGCGGGCACAATACCCCAAACACTGGCCCGGCGCTGGCTGAGTTTATGGCCTCTGAAAGGCCCATACATTCAGACGGGTCCATGTATTTTCAGTTTTCCGTAGCAGGTGTGATTGTTTGTTTAATTAGGTAGTTTGTGTTGGTGACGGTGTTCCTAACTGTGGTGGCTTGTTTGTAGAATGTGGGGCCCTGCGTTTGTGTTATGTTGATTTCTGGTAATTTACTTTTTACTAAGTAGTCTTTCAGGTTTTTGTTTCTTTTAAAGGCTGAGATGATTTTGTAATCTTGGATTATGCTTGTGTTCTGTAGTGTCTGATTTATATTTTGTCCATTCATTCAGACGGGTCCATGTATTTTCAGCGACAGCCGCAGTACCGCCAAAATCCATGCAGCGGCGCTGGATTTATGGCCTCCGAAAGGCCCATTCATTCAGACGGGTCCATGTATTTTCAGCGACAGCCGCAGTACCGCCAAAATCCATGCAGAGGCGCTGAGTTTATGGCCTCCGAAAGGCCCATTCATTCAGACGGGTCCATGTATTTTCAGCGACAGCAGCAGTACCGCCAAAATCCATGCAGCGGCGCTGTATTTATGGCCTCCGAAAGGCCCATTCATTACCAACGGGGCTGCAGTAGCATCCCGCGGCCACGCAGGGGCAGATATTGTGAGGGAATTACATGGTAGTGGACGGAGCGCCCATGCATTTCCAATGGGAGTGCAGTACCTCAAAAATCCGCTAGAGGGCCCCGAACTTGAGGGCCCGGCGTTCCCTCAAGTGCCGATTTTATACCCCCTTCTCCAGCCGACAGCCAGAATTATATTAGGGACTCGCAATTTTGAGAGGTGAGCACCAGGGCTAATCAGCGGCCACCCGTGACCATTGAGTCCGACAGAGCAGAGGCTAGGGGCGGCCTCGCATCTCGCAATTACCGAGGGAAGATGCCGGTTCTCGAAAAATTTCTAAGTTTTTCAAATTTTAAAGTATTGAAGTATTTAGGGCGCTTCCCGCGGCCCTGGCTTTTGCATGTACCCCTCTAAGCTCCGGTTCTCGAAAAATGTCTAAGTTTTTCAAACTTTAAAGTATTGAAGCCGGACTTCCGCGGAGGCTGACAGGGGGCCTCCATCGAAGCACCCTTCACCCCCGGGTGAGCCGGCGTCGGCCCACGGGCCTGCCGGTTCCCCAACTGAGCGATTGGCACACGAGACCCGCCTCGGAGGGCCCACGTCGGCCGGCGCAAGCCGGTGTTCGGGCGTGCGGCTCCTCCGGCTTTGCGGGTCAAGCTCCAGCGCCGAGGATACTAGGCAAACGTTGGGCCCCCCCGAGCCGAGTGGATACCCGCCTCAGAAAGAGCTGGGGCGGTACGTACGGACGGCCTCACTAAGAGGGAACGGAAGCTACTAAAGCACACGTATAACTGTCCGATGTGCGAACGAAAGTGAGGCCGGACGAATCCGATACGAGTTACGAGTGAGGCGGGATCCACGGCTGGCACTCGCGGGGCCCTCTTGCGAAACCATGCCTCGGCGTGAACCTTTTGGCGGCAGAACCAAGACGAACCGAGGTCGAGCTTCCGTCTCGAGCCACACCCAGACGTCCGACCGTCGCGGAGCCCGACGCCACGCGTGCTAGGGCTCCGCGCGAAACATCGTTTCACGACACCCGCTCGTCAGCCCGTCCGAACGTATACGAGTGTCGCGCGGCCCCCCGGGCCCGGCTGTAGCCACAGCCTCGTCCCGGACCAGGGCCGCACCGCCACCAGCAGCGCCCCCCCGGCGGCAGACGCACTCTGGTTGATCCTGCCAGTAGCATATGCTTGTTTTCAAGATTAAGCCATGCATGTCTAAGTACGAATGGCCAGTACAGTGAAACTGCGAACGGCTCATTAAATCAGTTATGGTTCCTTTGATCGCTCCACCGTTACTTGGATAACTGTGGCAAATCCAGAGCTAATACATGCAAACGAGCGCCGACTCGCGGGCGGGGCTCCGGCCTCGCCCCGGGGACGCGTGCATTTATCAGACACAAAAACCCACGCGGTGTCCGGCGGGCGGGGGCTCAGCCGTCGCGCGCGTCCCCCGCGTCCGGCCTCCGCCTCTCCGGGCGGGGGCGTAAGCGGCGCGGGCGGCTCCGCGCGCGCCGGTCCTCGTTCCGCCGGCCCGGCCCCCCCTTTGTGTTGACTCAGGATAACCTCGTGCCGATCGCTCGCCCACCCGAGGCGGCGACGACTCATTCGAATGTCTGCCCTATCAACTTTCGATGGTAGACTCTGCGCCTACCATGGTGACCACGGGTAACGGGGAATCAGGGTTCGATTCCGGAGAGGGAGCATGAGAAACGGCTACCACATCCAAGGAAGGCAGCAGGCGCGCAAATTACCCACTCCCGACACGGGGAGGTAGTGACGAAAAATAACAATACGGGACTCGTTCGAGTCTCCGTAATTGGAATGAGCCGAACACAAACCCATCGGCCAGCATCCATTGGAGGGCAAGTCTGGTGCCAGCAGCCGCGGTAATTCCAGCTCCAATAGCGTATTTTAAAGTTGCTGCAGTTAAAAAGCTCCTAGTTGGACCCCGGGACGCGAGCTGACGGTCCGCCGCGAGGCGTGCATCCGTCTGTCCCAGCCCCTGCCTCTCGGCAAAAGCCCCCGTGATGCCCTTCGCTGGGTGTCACTCGCGGGGCCCGAAGCGTTTACTTTGAGGAAATTAGAGTGTTCAAAGCAGGCCACACGGCCGCCCCTGCATATCGCAGCTGGGAATAATGGAATAGGACTCCGGTTCTATTTTGTGGGTTGTCATGAACTGGGGCCATGATTAAGAGGGACGGCCGGGGGCATTCGTACTGCGCCGCTAGAGGTGAAATTCTTGGACCGGCGCAAGACGGACGAGAGCGAAAGCATTTGCCAAGAATGTTTTCATTAATCAAGAACGAAAGTCGGAGGTTCGAAGACGATCAGATACCGTCCTAGTTCCGACCATAAACGATGCCGACTCGCGATCCGGCGGCGTTATTCCCATGACCCGCCGAGCAGCACCCGGGAAACCGACCAAGTGTCTGGGTTCCGGGGGGAGTATTGTTGCAAAGCTGAAACTTAAAGGAATTGACGGAAGGGCACCACCAGGAGTGGAGCATGCGGCTTAATTTGACTCAACACGGGAAACCTCACCCGGCCCGGACACGGAAAGGATTGACAGATTGAAGGCTCTTTCTCGATACCGTGGGTGGTGGTGCATGGCCGTTCGTAGTTGGTGGAGCGATTTGTCTGGTTAATTCCGATAACGAACGAGACTCAAACATACTAAATAGTACCGCGGCCCCCCGCGCGGTCGGCGGCAGAAAACTTCTTAGAGGGACAAGTGGCTCTCAGCCACACGAGAATGAGCAATAACAGGTCTGTGATGCCCTTAGATGTCCGGGGCTGCACGCGCGCCACACTGAGCGTATAAGCGCGTCGTCTATCCCCGCGCCGGCAGGCGCGGGTAATCCTATGAACCCCGCTCGTGACAGGGCCTGGGGATTGCAATTATTTCCCACCAACGAGGAATTCCCAGTAAGCGCGGGTCATTAGCCTGCGTTGATTAAGTCCCTGCCCTTTGTACACACCGCCCGTCGCTACTACCGATCGGATGGCTTAGTGAGGTCCTCGGATAGTCCCCGCCGGGGCCGGCCCCGGCTCCGGCGGTGTGCCAGAAGACGGTCGAACTTGACTATCTAGAGGAAGTAAAAGTCGTAACAAGGTTTCTGTAGGTGAACCTGCAGAAGGATCATTAACGTACGAGCGGCAGCAGATCCGCCTCGGTACACCCCCGACGAGCCAGACGCCGAGGGCGGCGGGTCGTCGCAGGCGGAGGAAGAGGGTAGACCGGGACGGGACGGGACGGGGGGCGCGGCGCGGGTCACTCCCGGGCCGCGCGTCGGAGCGAGTTCGGCGGGCGCCACGCGGCGCGGCGCGACGCGAGAAAAGGCGGCGGGCGATGTCGCGCTACCTCCGTGCGAGCGGGGTAGCGCGCTCGTCCGACGACCCCAGTAGCGCGGCGCGGCGCGACGACAGGCGACCGCCAGCGACGGGCGAAAGGCGGCGGCCGTGCGCGGGACCCCCGTAACCGGGGAATCCCCCTCTGCCGACGACCCTAGCTCGGCGCGGTTCTCGCGCTTCCGGCGCGCGCTTCCGGGGCGGCACTCGCCTCGACGACCTCCCGTCCTTTAAAGGTAACGGTTCGGGCCGGCGCCCCGGCGTCCGTCCGCCCGTCGGTGTCGCGTGTCCGTGCGGCGCGGGGCTGCTCTCGGCGAGGGTCGCCGAGCAAGCGGATCCCCGCACGGATCACAACGGCCGTATGGCGGCGGCGTCGGGACGCCCGCCCGAGACGAAGGTTCAGGGCGACGAAACGGTGCTCCCACCGGCTACCTTTTTCCCCGGCCAAACGCGTCCGTCGGCCGGAGCCCTCGAGGGGCCGCGTAGCGCGCGCGTGGGCCGGCCCCCGGACACCGGAGTCCCTCCCGGGGCTCCGGACACCGGGGGTTCGGTTCCGCGCGGTCCGCCGCGGTCTCCTCTGTCCATCCATAGTCCGGGCAGGCCGCGGCCGGGTCGGGGGCCAGTCCCCCCTCGGTGTCAGCGCGGTCGCGCCGCCCTTGTAAACCAAACCCACTCGCTGACGGGTAGCAACACCCAAAGCGTCGCTTCGCGGCGCGGCGGGGCTTCCAAGTCGGATGGCCTTCCGGGGTCCGGGTAGGAGACGCCGGGGGCCGGCCTCAGCGCCGAGCCCCCGACCTACCCGGCGAGTCCGGTCGCCGAGTCGTGTCAGGCCCGAGCGGGAGACGCCGGGCGCCGGCCTCAGCGCCGAGCGCCCGACCTACCCGGGCCGACGCACGTCTCGGGCGCCGTCGCGGCCCCGAGCGGGAGACGCCGGGCGCCGGCCTCAGCGCCGCGCGCCCGACCCGCTCGGCTCGTCGCGGCGTCGCGCGTATCGCGCCCGTCGGTAACCGCGCCGCGGGTTAGGGGCTCGCTCGCGGGAGCGACCGAACGGCACCCGCGGCGCGTTCGTCTCCGGTACAAACCCTGTCGTGAATTTGTCTCCGATCGTCCCGGGCGGACGTAAAAGGGCCCAAACGTACGACTCTTAGCGGTGGATCACTCGGCTCGTGCGTCGATGAAGAACGCAGCTAGCTGCGAGAACTAATGTGATTTGCAGGACACATTGATCATCGACACTTTGAACGCACATTGCGGCCCCGGTTTTACCCCGGGGCCACGCCTGTCTGAGCGGCGCTTTCCAATCGATCGGACGCGGGCCGGGCCCTCCGCGACATTCCGCCGGTCCGTCCGGCGGGTGGCGCGAGAACCCGGTCCGCGCGGGCGAGGCTCGGGCCCTCCGCGACATTCCGCCGGTCCGCCCGGCGGGTGGCGCGCGACCCGTGTCCCCGCCCACTCCGCGGCTGGGGTTTCGCAGGGACCCCCGTCCCTTCGTACCCTCAAATACAGACTCGGGCGGCGCTCCGTGTCCGTCCGCCCGTCGGTGTCGCGCGTCCGCGCGTCCGGAGGTGCTTCTCGGCTGCCGGTGAGTACGGCTGGTACTTAGCATACCGAGAAGGTGCTCCGCGCGCGCGGCTCCGCGCGGCGGCCCGTATGGCGGCGGCGCTCGGCGCCCTCCTCAGGTAAAGGTCCCGGTCGGCGCCTCGGCGTCCGTCCGCCCGTCGGTGTCGCGTGTCCGTGCGGCGCGGGGCTGCTCTCGGCGAGGGTCGCCGAGCAAGCGGATCCCCGCACGGATCACAACGGCCGTATGGCGGCGGCGCCGGTCCCGGCGCCGGCCCCGACCGCACAGCTCTACGCGCACGCCCTCAGATCAGACGAGACGACCCGCTGAATTTAAGCATATTACTAAGCGGAGGAAAAGAAACTAACCAGGATTCCCTCAGTAGCGGCGAGCGAAGAGGGAAAAGCCCAGCGCCGAATCCCCGCCCTGCGGTAGGGCGAGGGAAATGTGGCGTACGGAAGGCCGCTTTAGCCCGGCGCCGCTCGGGGGCCCGAGTCCTTCTGATAGAGGCTCAGCCCAGGGACGGTGTGAGGCCGGTAGCGGCCCCCGGCTCGCCGGGGCGAGGCCTTCTCGGAGTCGGGTTGCTTGTGAATGCAGCCC